>NC_025691.1:28006832-28012059 GCF_000633955.1 Camelina sativa | reverse complement strand
CCCCCCCCCACATTATTTGAGTTCTAGTTATATATATTACTCAAAACATTTATTATTAATATTTTTCCTCATTCTCTGAGGCTCTTAAACACAAATCAAATAAACCAAGCTAAGGAAGATTCACTTCCTCAATGTTAATAAATAGAACTCAAAAACAATCACTAAACAAGCAAACAAAATCCACCATTACTGAACAAATCTTGAAAAGCTCAACTTGTCAAGCATTGTGCACAAAGAATCTGAACATGCTTCGAAATTTTTTGTAACATCTCTGCTTTAGCATGTACTGCCATCGCTTGACTCTTATCCATCCCATTCGGCACGTACAATTCTACTCTTTCCAACACAGGTCTATACTCACTGCCGCATCGAATCAAATATCTCAATATATTTAGCTCATTGAAACTACCACCAAAATTCCTAACCACCACGACCTTTAGTGTCTTCATTAGACAAGTATATGTCCTGTTTACCATCCAATATGTACGTGGATCGATGCCACGATATGACAAAGTCCTCTACAGAATAAATAACGAAAATCATACGCTTTAATTTGGTTAATAGAAAATGTAACTACTCTTTATTGCATTTTTTTATTTATAAAGTGCATATATAGAAATCTTACCGGTAAAGGGTGTGGAGGAAGAATATCAAAAGTTAGACTCTCCAACTTAGGGCAATTTTCCAAAAGAATCCTAATTCCGTTGAACTCTTTCGTATGCATCTTCGTCCTCAACACCAAATGTTGTGTTTCCATAGGGTAGAGCAAACAATCTGGACTGTCACATTCTGGAATAGTCTTCCATAAGAAAAAGAAACACATATTAAAATATCAACAATACATCAAAACAACATCTATATAGAACAATTTAATGTAATAGCCGAAAACATATTGTGTTAGGAATTTTCATAGTAGGGCTAAAGCAATAAACATGATCTTTATTCACTAGGTGACTAGCTATTAGTGAATAAATAGTTCGAATATATCATCTTCTTCCAAATGACCTAAATAGACTAAATTAATTAACAATAATGGAATTGTTTTGTTCAAATCGCAAAAATTTATCTGAGAAAACGGTTGTTTTGATCTAACAATAATACACACTTAACCTGATATTTTTAAAAATCTATTTTAGTATATTACAATAACTACATCTTCAACATAATTTCTCTTCACTTGACAACAACTGCTATAGTCTACTACCATATATCGCAATCACAAAATTTCAAATATTCGAAGAACCCTTAAATGAACTTATAACTTACTATCAAAATCTAATCTAAAGATGTAAACATTTAAATATACCTGAAGGAGATAAGGACAGACAGTTATAGTGCGAGCTGCTCGTAGACCATTGAGATAACCAGAAATAACTTCACCGTCTATTCGTGTTGACTCACTTGGTTCCTCATGCACGGCCTCTACCTCAAAATCTAAATATACATATTCTATGATCGTCTTCATGTCGAAGTGCAAGTCAAAAAGTTGGCCGGCGTACCTCAAGCTGTATATATTAGGCAAGTCAAAGGCACATTGCATGTAACTGAAGTCGGAATTCTCAACGTCTATCTCTCTTAACTGTCCGGCTATCGATCTGATATCCAAGCCCCAACATTGTTTGATACTTAGACTATGGAGGGAAGGATATTTGGATAGCAAAGAGTCGAGCTGTTCTAGTCTCATCCAACCGAAAAAGAGTCTTCTTAACGATCCCTTGTTTGTGAATTTTGAAGGATCAAAGTTGCACCCGTAAATTTTGAGTGTCTCCAGGGTTGTTAGACTGTAAACACTTTCTGGCAATGTAACAACAAAATGATGATATGATACATCATTGTATCTTCTCCACGCAGGGTTTGATAAATCAATAACTAACTTCTTCACTCCCTTGGAGACCGCAAATTCGATTAGAGCCTCGATGGAAGCCGCGAAACCCACCGGATTAGAGAAACAGATCTCAAAACTTTCCACGACTTGATCATGAATTCTAGAGATCCATGTATCAATAAAACGAAAAAAGGAAACCCTAGCGTCATATCTTGCAAACTCATCGTCAGTGATAGAACTACTCACGTAGTCGGATTCCTTAAAAGAAAGGTTTTTGGTCTCATGGCATAGATACCTCCACCTCCTGGAGAGAAGACTGGTGCGTACGCAATCCTTAAACGGCAAGAAAGAGATTATCACAATTAAAATAACGTCGGGAAGACAAGAGAACATGTCTTGTTGAATTGAATCCATTGTTAAGAGAATTGTGTTTGAGTTTCGAAAGAAGAGATGTGTTTGTAATTTGATCGACTGGCTTCTCTATATATTCTTGTTAAAGGTTTAGATTTTTTTTGGTTTGGTTCTTTTTTAACCTAGTAAGCGGAGAGAGACGTGTTGAATAAAACTTTCACATGTGTCGTAGTAAATGTGAATCAGCGAGAACATAGAAATTTACTCAAAAACGGAAGATAATCTAAATACTTAGCATATGACAATGAGAAAACAACTGTAAATCAATCCAAAAACTATGATAGAAATGGAGAGAATCTTTGACCTCATCTTATAGATTAGGTTTGCCACATCGCCACGACTTAAGTTTATCTTTGAAGATAGTTTGGTTCCGACTAAGTGGCTGTTCCTATGTTTTGGTTTGGTTACTTTGACACCGGTTTAGTTCAGTCTGGTTCTAGTATTGTTAGCCAAACAATATTTTTATTTTCAAATTTCTTTTAAATCAAATATCTATAAACAAATACAACATCTTATTTATTTATATCACTCAATAAATTTATTTTTATCTATTGGTACTCATAGATGAGTGATGACCGAGTCCCCACTCTTTCTGAGGGTCATATTATTCGTCAACCAAACAAACGGAGAACATCACTATATGAGACAAACAAAGCCGACTACTGAAAAATCTTTGAATAAGTAAACTTTTCAAGAAATCGTGTTAAAGAATTTGTACATTTTGGCTCCATCATGTGCCAACATCTTTTAATCTTGTCTAATAATGTTATGCATGTAAAGCCGCACTCTTTCTTTCCAACAGAGGCCCATGCGCACCCCCAATATCTTTACTGAATAAAAAAAAATTCAATACATTTAGCTCGTTAAAACGACTACAAAAATTTCATGCCACCATCACCTTAAATGACTTAAGAAAAGATGTATAGGTTTTTTTTTTATTGATGATCTTTAGAAAACATCATACATAAGATAGNCTATTTTTCTCATTTTTTTTTTTTTTTTTTTTGTTAAAGCGGATATCAAAATTTAATGTTTCTCAGTTATGGAAATATATAATCGAAGAGGAGCTCAATTTTCTTAAACATCATATGTAACCTCGTTCTTAGCATCAAATGCTGTATTTTCCATGGGAGGCAACAAATAAATTGGAGCTTCACATTCGTGAAAAGCACACATATATATTCAATGATCAAGATTACTATCTAGCAGTCTTTATATATATATATACATCAATTTTGACGTAATAGCTTTAGGGTAATAGATAAGATATTACATATTATGTTTTGCTAAAAGGTTAATATCATATATAAAATGTTTGGTGTTACATCGAGATGAGACCGGAAGTGTGTTCTTTGCCCTAAAAAAGATTTAAAAAAAAAAGCAAAAGAACACTTACAAAAAGTTTCCTGCAGAAGGATAATTAAGGTGACCAACTGGGTTAAATCCAAAGAGGCATCAAGTTACGGAAAGGCTTCATGTTGCTCCTTGCGGTGATATAGTTTTTGATTTGACGGTCTATCTGCTTGAAGATGGTTTGTGATAACATGGTGACTTACTGACTTGGTTGTGAATAAGATTGTTCCTCTACCTCCAAATGTTGTAGACTATTCCTTGAGCTAGCTAGGAGCAGTCGCAAAACAGAAGGGGAAGAAGGAAAGCTTGCCTTTGTCCAGCTTAGGAGCGAAGACCAGTCTCTGAACTGAGTTCCAGATGACCTTTGCGAAATGGCACTGCAGAAAAAAGTGATCTCTTGTTTCGATTGCCATAGAGCAAAAGCAACAGTTTACCTGAACTTGCATATCCCATGAGCAGAACCGTGCCTAGGATTATATGGACTGCAAGAGATGTTTAAAAAAAAGGCCTTAATTTAAATTAAAAATAAAACTTTTAAAGCAATTAAAAAACCAGAGTAAAACCAAAATCTTAGTTCTAAAACATAATTTTGAAGGCAAAAAACAAGTTACATAACTTGTATAAACAAAATTGTTAGTTAGTACTAAAAAGATCATGTGCTTCAATTTTGTAAACATTTAGCATAAATTGATAAAAGCATTACGATTTTGTAAAAGATCATGTGATTGTTAGTCTTTTTTTTTCAAAATCATCGTTGCTCGCTTCTTTCTTTTACAACATATAATATTTTTTAATTTGAACCTAAATATACATAATAAACTTTTGGAAAAATTAGGGCCTTCAATTTTTTTTCCAAAATAATGGCAGGAAGCGAATGTTTCTTTTTTTACTACATAGCCACGGCTCTGCCCATGAGGCGAGAGACATAGTTGGTAGCCTGTCCAGATTTGCAATCCAAAAATTGAAGGCATGCTTTGCCGTAGCACCTTTAAACCAGACCAGCTTAGCCCAGTCTTTTTCAACATCTCTTGGTCTTAAAACCTCCCACGTTTTGCTGGAGTAATAGTTTCCAGCTGGATGGCCTTGAATCAACCATGTAAAAGAGTCCTCCGCCATGGAAGTGGACGGAAGCTCTATACTGCCTGATCAGAACGTAGACCAAGATATTACATATTAGCAACTAATACATATTCTTTTAATTAAGTGCCTATGTTACTAAGTAAAAAGTATCTGTTTTTGCATGTATCTTTTTTTGTCAAATAAATTTTTCATTTTCAAATCAAATGCTTACAACTGAGATAAGCATCATAAGATATACCCAATGTGTGAGACAATTAGTTAGAGCACTAGAGCATGCAAAGTGATAAAAATATAAATACACAAACTCATCAAAGTTTGATTATGCGTGTAAAATACTGGACGAGAGATCATCAATCTCACTTTTACAAACAACTTCAAAATAGTCATCGTACCTTATTACCCCGCTTATAACTTTGAAACATAGTCGAAAGTATTTTTTACGGCTACAACCAAAATTTCATGACTACATGCTGAACTAGCCACACAATAATTTGTGACTTTCTAATATAATTTTACAAAAAAAAAAAAAAAAAAAAAAAAAAAAAAAAAAAAAAAAAA
>NC_025691.1:27984421-28006785 GCF_000633955.1 Camelina sativa | reverse complement strand
AAAAAAAAAAAAAAAAAAAAAAAAAAAAAAAAAAAAAAAAAAAAACAATTTTTATTATACAGAATGAAAATACAACAAAAAAAAATCCAATTTAAACGAAATGATAAGAGTCATGTTCCTCTTTGTAACTCTTTCCTTGACCCAAAAAAGAGAAAAAGACAGTTTCTAGAATTCCTGGTGCAAAATAGCAATAGTAAACATTAATCTTAGTTTCAAAACTTGATCCTCGGATAAAACAAACAACCCCCCAAGTAGAACGGGTTGACTCAGATGGCATATGACACAATAATACTAGATGATATATATTATTTGGCACTGACAATATTATTAGTTTGTTATTTGTTAAAGCAACGATAAGATAAGTTAGGTGTGGATTTGAAGGAAATATGATATTGTGTGCAGATAAGAATGACAAATATAAAGAAATGGTGAATGTTTTATGTATTGGTCGAACCAAAAGAATCAAATCCTCAACCAAATCATCTTACGTGATACGACCAGTGGCTTGGGGCATTATTTTAAGTTCATTTTGCAAGAAAAGTCAAGTAACCAGATGAATACCCTTTTACTTTCACGTGCCAACAAATTGATTCAATTACTGATTTGAATGGTGTAAACGGAAAAGATGGTGTGGATTAAACATATCAAAAATATCAGATAAATAAATGTTATTAGCTTGGAATAAGTACAGAGTAAATAGATTACATGATCCATATTATATGTTCAAACAAAGAAAAAAAATGGTCTCAGAAAATATCTAAATTATTAAAAATATATGGAAGATATGATGCAGAAGAGTTCATTTAATATAAATTAATTAGTATTAAAGTAATTATAAAATCTAACATTGTAGATGCTGAAGCTTTCAACTTTTCAGGGTTAAATTTTTTTTTATATACTAACACAAAACTAGTGTAAAAAAATATTGTCTGGGGACTGGGAGTGTAAAAATTTATAGAAATAGTTGATCCAATTTTAATAACTTTCATGAGTCTTTTAGTTCTTTGCGAAGTTACTCTATAATTTTAAAAACTTTCAAGATGGTGGTCTACAAGTGTATAAATCCATATAGTAAAACCTTTTAAATACAAAAAAAAAAAAAAAAAAAAAATTGTTTAAGTCTTTGTTTTGAAGACTAACAACAATCTACCTGAGTTCCAATTTAAAACTGAGATTCTAATTACATAATTATTACCCGGTCCAATGCTTTGAAGAATACTAATTTTACATTCTTATATGATCTTAAGACGCCTATATAGGTCAAATCTTCATTTTACTTTTCAACCATATAGATTCCCGCCGCTATAAGTAAAACTGAATACGAACACACAACTTAATTAGATCATACAATTTACAAATATTACTTAATTAAACTGTATATTACGATATAATACTTGGACAGTTGGACTCAACAAAACTTGATTATTATATAATCAAATATGCCAGAGGCAAATTATTGTCACGTATCGATATTGTGTATGCAAATATCAAACATTTACTTGTCAGTAATATATCATGCAGATTTCAATTTAGATGATTTATGTTGTTAACATTAAAGCGCAAACTGTTACTTATCTCGCTCGTAGATGTTAATAAATTATTTATTATCTCGCAGAGGTTTGTTACATTGACTTCTACAAGCTTAAAGGAAGACCAAATCTTTTTTTCCGTATCTTTGGCATGAATAAAGCCAATTCTTCTCGAATGTAACAATAATTATCATACATCATGGTTAATGGCTTCTACAGTAAAACCTCTATAAATTAATACTCTATAAATTAATAATCACTATAAATTAATAAATTTTGTTGGTCCCAAGTCGGGTCAGTGTAAAAATTAACAATATTCGATAAGATAATAAGATAATAATTTTTTTGAAATCTCAATGTAAAATATGGTTCCAATAATATCATAAATTAATAATCATGTAAATTTATATATATATATATATACTGATATAATAGTGTATGTTTCTCCTAAAACTCATTTCTATAGAACATTTGTAATGTTGTATTTTCAAACTATAATGATATCTCTAAAATATTTTATAACATGTCATACAAATAATTAAATTTTAAAGTTTTAATTTTTAGATATGCATCATTTACAATTTGATAATTAGACAGATTATTAAAATATGAGAATTAATATTATTATTATTCATAAATTTGAATTTATGTATGTCATGTGTATAAGTCAATTTGTTTATAGTATTTGAATTTATTGTTAATAATGTTTTATAAATATTACAAGTTCAATTCCTAAACCATAAAATTTATAACATCCGAAAGTTTAATCTTATTTTGCTATAATTGTTCCAATTCATAATTTAAAAAAAATAAACAATTAAAAATATATCTATAAATTAATAATTATTAATTTACAGTGTAAATTAATAATTATTAATTTATAGATAAATTAATATCACTATAAATTAATAAAATGTCTTGGTCCAACATTATTAATTTATAGAGGTTTTACTGTATATTGTTTAGTGTTAAAGAAATATCTACATTTTTCTTTCATCCAATAACTAATAATTAAACTTTCAACTCGACATATAGTATACTATTTAATATCGCCCGTACCATTATAAAAACACATAGTGGTTGGAACACGTATAATTTAAGAAAAAAAAAGAAAATGAAGCTTCGTTTGAACCGTATTAATTGATAGATGCAATACAATAGAACATGCAAATTAACCAACATGTGTCTCTTTACCTGAAAACGATTCAAATACGGAATTTTATTTTTGTAATCCTTCTACAGAAAAATAAATGCTTAGAACATTTTTAAGTATGGTTCAAGCTCCAATTACTAAATAGCATGAAACTATAGCAGAGACATTTTTTGTAATTTTAGATTTAATTTTATAAATTCTTGAGAGGACGTCAAAAACCGTTTTCGAAAAGAAAAAAAAAAGGATGTAAAAGTTTATAAATCAGAAATGAAAACAATAAAAATGGTTTTAAAAATATAAGCAGACGTGCACGACAATCATAGATTAGTCGGTTAGGTCAACGATTCCCATGTCTCTAATTTATAATGCATTCCGTTGACAAACGCTTAAAAATGTTTTAATTACACATTCTTGAGGTCTGTTTTGCACACATAACACGTAATATACATATACATATTTAAATAGTATTCTTGGATTAAAAGAATACAACTAATTAAGAATGATTCTAATTAGTTAGTTGATTTTTTCTTCGAAGTAAAATTTTAGAATCTTTAAGTTAAGATAACTGAAATATAAAAGTAAACAACGAAAAAATAAATCAAAGTTTTTAAAATATATGTCCGTACCCAATTTTTTGTTTTTTTCATTTCAGTTAATGGTAACATGTTTTAACCTTAATCTGTGTGATTAAAGTAAAATATAAAATTGTTAATTATACTCAAAATCCATATGTAAAGATAAGATTTTAAAAAAATATATTATTTATCGTTCTAGACAATTTTACACATATTAAAAAATAATTAAATTTTCTGTTTTATCTTTAATTAATATACTATTTCACTTGCTACAAATAATTAATTAGCTAAAAAATTAGAAATAAAGTTAGAAATTTGATTCAAAAAGTTGTATCCTAAATATAAAACGATAAGTAATATAGAATAAAAATTTAACTTTAAAATAACAGCTAAAAAAATTGGAGGGTGTACAATATATTGGAATGATTTAGCTTATGTATGTGTATTTAGCAGCTTTAACTAGTGACATAATTAGAACCATAACCAAGAAGACTAGAAACAACAAGAAAGCATTGATGCAATATTCATTTTTTCTGCTTTAGTGATCAGTAACAATAGACATAACATTTTTATAAGCATGGTAAAAATTTACCAGTTAAGGGAAAAAAAGTTGAGGAAATATACTTAAAATATCTCTCCAAGATGGAATAAAGCTTCAAATTTGCTCTTTTATAATCATTTTAATTTCCTACACTCCTAATTCAATTATATTTTTTTTTGTTATCTGATATTATTAATATTATCGAAGTAAAACCTTGTGAAATACAACCATATGCCGACGGATGAAAGATATATCCCCGGAGTCTTAAGCTGGCGGAAAAAATTGATATCCCTAGAGTCTAAACATCCTATGAAAGGGAAGCAACAACAACTACAAAAAGCTAAATGATACAATGACACCAAAGGAGACAGATAATATCAAAACCAATCGAGAGAGGACAACTCCTTAAGCTATAAGTAGAGATAACAAGGCAACAACCTTAAAAAAGGTAGAACCAAGATAGCAGAGAAACTTCTTCTTCTGAACCACCTGCGCATGCGATTTATCATGGCCGCCCACGGCCAATCCGTAGATAACAACTACTTTCTCCTATCATGTTGAGAGCCAATCTCTCTAGAACCAAGGACATCATAACCCAGCAAGCAAAGAGCACTCATAGAAGTTCATAGAGACTCAAACAAACTCCCAAATGCGACGACGACGATTGATGCGTCTTATTACGTCTAACTAGAATCCTTCAAAAGGCGATCATATCTAAACAGATCATGAAAGCGGGGACAAGGAGCAAAGCACAACTTCTCAAAGTTAACACACGCTGCAAACACCAAGGACAAGAAATCACTGCAAGCTTTGAAGACTACCAACCAAATACTAAGAACGAAACTTCTGCTAAGAAAGGAGCCGAGCCTAAAAGGAACCACTGGCTGAAACATGGAGACAAGGACTGGGAGAAAATGCAATGGCTTGAGCTAACAACACCATTCCAAACATGCGGCTTAAAAATGAAAATAAGCACAAGACCAGCAACAAGATCTAAGATAGGAACAAGCAAACCTCAATGGCAATTATTCTTCAAACCAACCGTTGATCTAAGATCCGACATCATCAACTTTACTTGTAATCAGAAACCCTCCTAGAGATGACTGCTCTAACCGCTTCCTCAACGCAAACACAAATCAGACCATGAATCCTCCAAAAAGGTTCCCCAAACGAAGGTTCAAACAAGACTGCAAACAACACTATAACCCTAGCTAAAACGGTACAGGAGAAGGACGGAAAAATCAGCTTACTCAAACAGGAGACAACAAAAACCCATGGCCACAGATATGAGAAACATCACCTAAGAGATCAGGACCACGCCGGATCTGACCAAGGCAACAGAGGTTTCTCCTAAAAACCGTCAGAGGAGGACGAACAGACGCTCAAAAGACTGTCGAGCAGACCTTGCTGTGAAGACCATCTCATTTGCTGAGCACACTAACCACACCATCGATCCGCCAGATCTAGCCAAGACGACACAAACAGAAGCAAACAAACAAACTACAGAGCTACGGGGGCCCTCTCACAGCTACGGCGAGGAGCACCGGTCACCGGAGAGGACAGACGGAGATTTGGTCTTTGGACAACGGCTAGGACGAATTCGGGGAAGAGGAAAAGAAAATGCGTCGTCTTTCTATTTTATTTCATTTAAAAAATTCTAATTCAATGGTTATTGGTTCTTATTTTTTTTAAGAAAAAAAAAGGCTTGTGGACAGGTGACAATTTATGAGTCAGCCAAAAATGCCACGTGTCGGAACGTGGTAGAGTGTTTTGTTTAGGTTCTCAAAAACAATAAAAAAGTTAAAAGAGAATAATAATATAGCAAAGAGTCAACTCCACAGTTCACAGATCCACCGTTGGATCAAACTTTTGGTAATCAACGGTCCAGATAATACTTAATCGGAATCACCCGGTTACCGAGGTGGTCAATACTTCTGTTTCTGTGTGTTTAAAAAAAAAAGAATTGGGTCCATGTGATCACTTTTATTTTGATTTGTTTGTTTTTTAAAAATAAAATAGTCAGCTTTTGTTTTCCTACTTTGTCGTTATTCTTTTATTGCTGTTCTCAACTAAAGACTTGTAGACTATACTAATAAGATATTGTCAACGATTGTCGCTGTTACTATAACCTTTAATCTCCATTAGTGATTCTTAATTATTCCACAATTTGTGTAGATTATTAATTAGGTTATTTAAAAGTCAAGAAAGGATTTGTTTTTCTTTTACTAATTTCTCAGTCAAGACGTTTTCTAGAAGCCTATGATATATGAGGTTAGATGTAAATAATACACCTATGCAAATTTTCTAATTACTATTATAAAAAGAACTAGGCAACCATCATTAATATATTGTAGTTGAACAAATGTAAAAAGGAAGTCCGAGTCAAATGTTTATTATATATATGATCTGTGAACACTTCTAACATGCATATTGTTCATATATTTATTTTGTCAATGCTCTACAAATAGTAATAATTCTAGAAACACATTGAAATAATATAGCCTGCTGCAAACATGATTGTTTTGTATGTGTGTGCATATAATATTTGACAAGTTGTATGTGTTGATTTGACAATAAAAGTATACAAAAACAAAACTTAGAAAAAAAAAAGAACATGAATAACGCCTAAAACCTTGTCTGAATTCAAAACTAAATAAAATACAAAATAAAAAGTCAAAATCTCCATTTCAATATTATTTGTTTTATTTATTTTTTCTGTCACAGCTAAAATCCAGCCCCATTGTTCATACAAATAAAAAACAATTCATTACCTTTAATTTTAAATATGTTGACTTGAACTTGAAGACATAAACATAGCTGATAAAAGTAAAATAGATATGAGAAAAAAGTATAGTTTTTCTTTAATTATACTTTTTAACATAACGTTTTTTATTTGACTTTTTTAAAAAAAAATTGCCTTGAACATATTTTTCCAAATTCAAGTTTACGCACAACGATTCCTTTATTTTAAAGACACGATTTATAAAATTCTTGCTTTACACAAAAGAGGACCCTACACACCTCAAAAACACAACAAGGAGACCAAACTTTGATTGCTTTATTCCATAGAAGTCTTCAACTTAATCTCAACCGTTGGATCAAAACAAAAAGGAAAACAACAATTTGACTAAACTCCACCATCTAGACCTACTCAACCGGTCACCCGGTCACACCCAATAACCCCATATATCACGCCATTCTCTCTTCTCCCATTACACTTTCGTTCTCTTTCTTTCATTCATCAAAACAAAAACAAAAAAAAACTTCACATTTTGTTTTGTCAGATCTTCAATATTGTCTCATCATGACCGTTGATATCATGCGTATACCGAAGATGGAAGATCAAACGGCTATACAAGAAGCTGCTTCACAAGGCTTACAAAGCATGGAACACTTGATCCGTGTCCTCTCTAACCGTCCTGAAGAACGTAACGTTGACTGCTCTGAAATCACAGATTTCACCGTTTCTAAGTTCAAGAAAGTCATCTCTCTTCTTAACCGTACCGGTCACGCCCGGTTTAGACGTGGTCCCGTTCATTCCCCTCCTCTCCCTCCTTCATCTTCCTCCGCTTCTCTACCTCCTCCACCGGCCAAAATAACGCCTCTTGCTCCGGTTCCGATTCAGATCTCTGCTCCGGTTAGTTTCGTTCAGTCAAATCAACAAAGCGTGACGTTAGATTTCACTAGACCAAGCGTGTTTGGCGCTAAAACAAAGAGCTCGGAAGTGGTTGAGTTCGCTAAGGAGAGCTTTAGGGTATCATCCAATAACTCTTCGTTCATGTCTTCCGCTATCACCGGTGACGGAAGCGTCTCTAAAGGATCTTCCATCTTTCTCGCTCCGGCGGCTCCATTGCCTTCCTCAGCGAAGCAGCCTCTTGCTGGTCTTCCTTATAGAAAGAGATGCTTTGAACATGATCACTCCGAGGACTTTTCCGGCAAGATCTCTGGCTCCGGCAACGGCAAGTGCCACTGCAAGAAAAGGTATCGTTTACGTCTCCACAATGAACTAATGATTGGTTTGACTAGCCTAGTAGTAGTTTAATTGATTTGGTTTAATACTTCCTTAACCGGTTCGGTACGGTCTAGACTAATCATTTGCTTGACTAGCCTAGTAGTAATTGATTTGGTTTAATACTTCTTAAACTGGTTTTGGTACAGTCTAAACCAATTGGTCAACGTACTTAGTTAGTTAAAGTCAACGACAGTAACTTAAACCCAAAAGCACGCCTGAGTCCTGACAATGACTAGTTAGTGGTGCTGTCGTTTTATGTACTTAAACGAAGCTTTAAGTTATAAAAGTCTTTGTTTGACTTCTGACTTTAAACATTAAACCTGATACAAGTTCACGTTAGCTAAGTTACGTGCACGTTAAATGAATTTTAACTAATTACGATTATTAATTATTTTTTATTTTAACAGCCGGAAAAATCGTATGAAGAGAACCGTGAGAGTACCGGCGATAAGTGCAAAGATCGCCGATATACCACCGGACGAATATTCATGGAGGAAGTACGGACAAAAACCGATCAAAGGCTCACCACATCCACGGTAACTATCGTACACCATCATCGCTATATTCACCGTTGATTTGTTTGACTTAAAGTGATAGGAGATCTAACGGTTGTTTTTGTTGGTTTCAGGGGTTATTACAAGTGTAGTACATTTAGAGGATGTCCAGCGAGGAAACACGTGGAACGAGCATTGGATGATTCAACGATGTTGATTGTGACTTACGAAGGAGAGCATCGACACAACCAGTCAGCGATGCATGAGAATATGATGGCATCTCCTAGCGTGAGCGGTTTGGTATTTGGTTCGGCTTGAAGAAATTTTTAGTTTGGTAGATTTTGTAGTATTTTGAGAAAATAGAGGGGTTGGTTTTGTAATTTTTTGTTTCCTAAACAAAATTAGTTTTTAGATTTGTTTTAGTCTTTTGAATGGATTTTTAATCTTACTACCACCGAGAAAGAGAATGACAGGGAAATTCTTACTACAAAATATGTATATTTTTTTTCTTCTTATTAATTCCTCGTTTCATATATTTGAATGGGTCATGTAAAAAAATGATGATTAGCGAAGTCATTGACGGATAAATGTGAATTTTAGTTATTTATTCAGTGATATGGTTACTGGTTAGTAATTTGTTACCATTACTCTATTTATTATTTAATCTAGTTATGATTTATGATGATTGACTTAGTGGAGGGTTAGACTTTTAGAATGGGATTGTTAAAGCAATGCTGACTATTATGTAGGTTTAACAAAGTCAAAAAGAGATTTTCAATGAGTTGTTGGGGAGATATTGGATTTGGAGGTTGAACAATGAATTGAAGTGAATTAATGCGGATTTGAGGGTCAACGAAATCATTATGATGTTGGAAGATAAAGGAGAAATATTTTAAAATTTGTCCAAATCCTCCTTCAACACTAAAAGATACTTTAAATTTCGCATCACTCTAATGACTGCCTATGGCTTTTGAAACCTTGACAGAAAAGAATAAAAACAAGGATTCCGATTTGAGAAGTCACTTTCAGTGAGTTCATGACAAGTGACAACCAGAGCTTCATCAAGTTTCTAAAACGTTTTCAGCCTTGTTATAATGATGTTTCGGATCTCCCTGTCCAGAGTCTTGAAGATGGTGGTCGATGGGATTGAGAGCCGGTTGTGAACCAGGTTGTTCTGCTGCTTCCACCATATATGGTAGATTGTAGCTTTGTGAGGCAATTTTCTTGAGAATAGACAGGTGTTTTGGAGTATTGAAGACCTAAAACCTTGTAAATCTATATTATTATTTTCACAGCATTTTTTAGAAGAAAGCTTGGAGTTCAGACTTATTTACAGACAATGTCATTGTAATTAATTGTATTATTAATTTGAATGCTATATCATTAATTTGAATCACTCTTTCTATATTTAAACAGCATTTAATAAATGACCGGTCATAAGAGTGTTATTTTGTAATCAAATATGATTTTATTTACGTGTTATATTTACGATAGAGAATTAAGATTTTAACTTATGTTAAAAATAATATAGATTGTAACATGTTATATTTAGGTGTAAACAGCAATTAATAAATCACCGGTCATAAGTTAAAAACTTAATTCTTTATCGTATTTGTCATTTAAATTTCTTTCTTTGGATATGGTTATATACAATATGCATTATCAATACAAACCACAAACATTACCTCTCCAAAATGATAATTAAAAAATGTTATTACAAAAACACTTTCTACGAACACAACACAGAAACAAACCAAACCTATTAACAACAATATAATTATATGAATTATACACAAAAAATATAACTTATGAAAACTTCCCCGCACATATGTGATACAACACGGGCAAAATATTTTCATAGAATTATATTATTTTAAATATATAATGTAAGTATTTGTATACTATTGGTATGAAATCCAAATATCGGATTTCAGTTTGGTTTAAATTTGGATTATTATGCTTATGTAACATAGACGTATTTACTTTGGGATGAGAAGGGATCATGTCCCCTTCTATCCCCTCTTGTCCTAAATATTCAAATGGAGACTTTATATATTTTGTGAAGTAATTCTCCACTTTGGAACGGGTACTTTCAGAATTTTAGTATTTAAAAAAATGTTAGATAGTTTGTTAAAATTGTAATTCTTTTTTGATAATTCCAAATAACTAAATAAAAATTAAATATTCAAAAAGAATTTGGGTATCCCGTCTAAATTTTTTACCCAATCTCTATTAAAAATATTGCCTAACAAGTAATTATTTAAAAGAGAACGTTCATCATTGTGACATCCCGGTTTGCGGAGAGGTTTAAGCCACCCATGTCACCAAAGTACAGTTATTTTTTCGGTCAAGTATCCTGAGAGAACTTCAAAGTTAAGTATGCTTGAGCTGGAGTAGTTTTAAGATGGGTGACCTTCCAAAAAGTGATTGTTAGAACTGTGTGAGTGGAGACAAAACACAGGGAAAGATCATGTGGTGATTTTTAGGGTCGGTAAACAATTTTTAAAGCTTTCCGGGTGTAGCAAATCAGTTATCGGATATGGATAGGCCCACGGGCCGGGAGTGGACATGAGCCCACTAAGAATGGTGACGATCGAAGCGTTACAATAATACAGAAAAATTCTGATGGATATAGGACGAGAGGGGATGGAATGGGACATGATCCCTTCTCATCTCAAAGTAGATACGTCTATGTTACATACACATAATAATCCAAATTTAAACCAAACTAAAATCCGATATTTGGATTTCATACCAATAGTTTTTAACTTATGGCCGGTGATTTATTAAATGCTGTTTACACGTAAATATAACATGTTACAATCTATATTATTTTTAATTTACTTATATTCTATTAGCAATTTGTGTCGGACAATAAAGTAAAGGAGAAAGCAGATCGATTTAGACTATTTGAGATTTGTCCATAAAGGATTTAATTTAGACAAATTAAAAAAAATCAAACTTAAATTTAAAATAAAATTAAAAAAATAGAAAAAATATAGATCTGCAGTACCCCGCGAATTAAAATCTAGTTTTTTTCAAAACTAATGTGACAGGTGCAAAAGCACCTCTTGCACCACCCCATCCCGGTCAATATCGATGAGGAACAGCTACAACGAATATACGAACACGACGGACTCACCATTATGTCGTAGAAATTAGAATCGAGCGTAACTATATATATTTCTTAGTTGTTGCTTTTGTTAACTTTTTCTTCTTCTATATTTGGCCTGATATATATACCTTACTAATTTGATTGCCTGATTTTTTTTTTTTTTTTTTTTTTTTTTTTAACGCAACTGATACTTTCTTTGTTTTTTCAACAAGTGAATTAACTGAACTGATTTAGTAGTGCGAGTTGATATCCAGAAAATTAGATTGCCCATATATATAGTTATGAATTAGGCCTGAAGCCATCCACGGATTTGAGTATCCAGTAAATTGGCCATATAATTGTAGGTAGCTTCCGAGGGATGAATCGAGTCAAAGAACAAAAACTCCGAGTGATTTCTACACGTTGGAGAAAAAGCATTACACATGAAGCTAGTCTCCAAATGCCCTGTTCCACAACATCCTCTCTTCGTCTCTTTAAACCCTGTTTTAGTTACCAATTAATGAACATATAGTATAACTATAGTCCTCAGTACTACTATCACATGAGGTAACTTACTGAACAAGAAACAGATTTTCTTTTTACCATATTTGCTAGGGTTTTGCATCATGTCCATCATTGGGTCATAGACATTGGAGTAAAGGATTTTGCTTCCTTTAAGAGATGCTTCGATCTGAGGTAATAGCTTCTGAAGTTTCTGATTGTATAAGACAGAGTCTCGGTTCTCTTGTTCCAAGCAGAACCTTACTGCGTTGTGGAATTTAGCAGTCATTTGAATCGGTAAACAACCCATTGGAGGTAAACCCCCGACCATAAATTTTCGGCAACCTAAACTGTAAAGCTCCTACACACATGCCGTAAAAGATTAGCACAGACGGGTTAGAACCCTAAAGCCTACAATTAACTAAACCAGCAAGAGCAAGCCCTAAAAAAATTAATGCATTACCCGCACGAAATTGTCAAGCTTCTTAAGCACAAAGTCTTGGTAACCAGAAATGTGAGGAAACTCAAGACGCCTTGAAGGAATATCGTAATAATTCAAGATAAAATCGTTAGGACCTGCACTTATAACCACCAAGGCATTGTTTATGATCTCCATAGCTTTCTTGTCTCCTGCGATACTTTTAAGACGAGCAATGTAACTCTTGAACATCTTTGGCTGTTCCGAGACACTAACCGCTTGAGTTGAGAGACTGGTACGGTCATCGTAACCCGCACCAGCTGATGCAAAACAGACTCCGGTTACAATATCTTGGTCGGAGAGATTTGGTTGTAAGAAGGGAGGAACAAACTGTTTGATGTTGAGTTTTGTTGCGATTATGTCGGAGAAGGTTTTCCCATTTGTGAATCTTCCACTGGCTTTGTGGTTTGGGAGATCAATTCCATAAGGAAGGTGTTTAGCTTTGAAGATCGTTTGTGCGTGGTAGTTGTTGTTGCCTGTATCAACTGTTGAATCGCCAAAGATTAGAATCGCTGGGAATAACGGTTGCCTTGTGGTGTTTGCGGCTGCGTTGCAGGACGAGAGCAGTAGTGTTGCTATGAATAGAGTGAAGGTTTTGGGTTGAAAAGTCGACATTGTTTTTAGTTTTTGTTGTTTCTTGTGTTTTGATGAATTTATAAGGAATGTGATTGTCAATTGTTTTTTTTTTTGTTTTCCCCTTAAAAATAAAAACAAAAGCCATGAGATTGTCAATTGTTTTTTTTGTTTTCCTTAAAAATAAAGACATAAGCCATGAGATTTGAATACTTATAGTCTAAATAAAGATAATAATAACAATCTGAAAAAAAAAACAATATGATCAAATGAACAAAAATATTTAGCGGTTTAACAATTGATAGGCGAAAAACAAAATCAAATTAAGCAAACAAACTTGACTTTGACTCTAAAACTCTCTAATTGTAATTTCTTGTTTTAGAAGAGGACCTACGTTAATAATTAAACTACATAATTATAAGTGTACAGTTTTCTTTAGATAAATCCAAATACTTAGGGAAGTGAAACTTATCATATTGGGATGCGTCGGTCTGGTACAGAACCTTTGGCTCCAGAAGATGCTAAAAATTCGAGATCAGTTTTCACATTTCATTTGAGGCATGCGATGGTAGTTTTCACTTTTGTCTGATTGTCAAAGACTAAAATAATTGATATCACGGGTCTGTGTACTGTCTAGTTCTCGTATTTTTTTTGGAAACTACACCACATGAATCTTCTCCCTCTCTGGCAAACTAAGATATTCTTGTTGCCGACACCCAATGTCGGCCCTTATATATTTGCGGGTGAGATGGTTGGGTTTGGGCCTCGAGATGTTTGCATGGTGTCAAAATAGACGTCAACTGAATGGATTTGGTCAGATAGTAGATTTCTTTTGATCGGAGTATTTGATCTATTTAATCATATTATGAATTAGAACTTATATTTTATCTTTTAAAGTTGTTAGATCTACTAGGATTTAATCTGTAGTACACCACACCACAAAATAGTTTTTTTTTCTTTTATTTTTATATATATATATATATATAATTTTTATAGTTTTATATTATAATTGATTAAATTTCTTTGATTTTTAATATAGATGATGCAATATTATATATATATTTAGTGTATTGGCTATAAAAATTGGTGTTATTGGATTGTGATTTTGTATTGATATTTCCACAAAAAATCGTAATTAAAGAAAGTAAGTTATTGTGGTTAGATTTTATTACAGATATTCAATCCAAATTTTAATATTTATTCAAATGTCAAAGAATTAATTATATAAATTTTATAAATAAAAGGTTAGAATGCAAAATGTAATTCAAAAAGGTTAATATAGATTGGTTAAATGGGTTTATTTGGGTGTTGGGAGTGATTAAGCGCTTACCAATCCGATCATGTGGAAAAATAACACAATTATCCAGGTCTCTAATAACAACAACTAAAAAGGGTAGGACCTCGAAATAACAAGGAAAACGAATATAAACAACAACAACAACAACAACAAAAAATTACTCTTTAAGCAAAGTGTGAAAAGGAGCAAAATGGTGGTGGTATGAACAAAACTAATCCAAGAAATAAGTCCAAATTCCAATACAGCTTATCGGTGTCAAAATGGGTCAAGACTAATGGTTTAACTCAATTCAACTCAAATCAAGAACCCTAATGAGTTGAAAATTTTAACTCTAATGACTTGATGGGTTAAATGAGTTGATGATTAAATGAGTTAATGAGTCAAATGAGTTTGGTTATAATAGGTTTATGAGTTAACCCACTAACCCATCAATTTCTACATTATCAACCTAATATCATCAACATCATCATAATTTTCCCGCCAAAATCCCAAACCCGCAATTTTCCCGCCAAAAACACAAATCCGTAATTTTTGATAAAAATTGAAATCCGTAGTTTTCTTGCCAAAATTCAGAATTTATAATTT
This sequence comes from Camelina sativa, assembly GCF_000633955.1. Classification (NCBI taxonomy): domain Eukaryota; kingdom Viridiplantae; phylum Streptophyta; class Magnoliopsida; order Brassicales; family Brassicaceae; genus Camelina; species Camelina sativa. Next base: position 27,991,953 of record NC_025691.1, on the reverse strand, counting down.
TCACGCCAAAAACGCAAACCCGCAATTTTCTCACCAAAATTCAAATCCGCAATTTCCCGCCAAAATCTCAAACCCACTATTTTCCCACCAAAATGCAAACTCATAAATTTCTCGCCAAAAACGCAAACCCGTAAATTTCCCGCCAAAATCGTAAACCCGTAAAATTTCCCGCCAAAAACGCAAACCCATAAATTTTCCGCCAAAAACGCAAACCCGTAAATTTCTCGCCAAAAACGCAAACCTGTAAATTTCCCGCTAAAAACGCAAACCCGCAAACGTAAATTTCCCACCAAAAACGAAAACCCGTAAATTTCTCGCCAAAAACGCAAACCCGCAAACGTAAATCTCCCGCTAAAAATGGTAACCGTAATTTTCCGCCAAAATCTCAAAACCACAATTTTCCCGCCGAAAATGTAAAATCTGATTTTTCCTCTATAATTTTCCACTAAAAGTTATGTGATGGTGATAATGATGATGATAGTAAAAAAGATGATAAAANACATCATCATAATTTTCCCGCCAAAATCCCAAACCCGCAATTTTCCCGCCAAAAACACAAATCCGTAATTTTTGATAAAAATTGAAATCCGTAGTTTTCTTGCCAAAATTCAGAATTTATAATTTTCACGCCAAAAACGCAAACCCCCAATTTTCTCACCAAAATTCAAATTCGCAATTTCCCGCCAAAATCTCAAACCCACTANTTGGATAATGAGTTGAGTTGGGTTGAGTTAACCATTTTGACATCTCTAATACAGCTAAGTGAGCAACATCTGTCAGTTAGCTAACTATGAATTGTTGGTTTACTCGAGAACTGAGTAATCAATGGAATGTGGCAATTAGCTAACTGTGAAAATACCGTCTATGTTACTGAGAGGATATGCAGTCAAACGACCATAACAAGACCAATATACGCGTATTAGTGGAATAAGAAACAATAGCAGGATATAGAGGAAATGGAGTCGCGTGGTGATGATAAGGCAAACCTTATTTACGATAAGCCAGGATGAGTAGTTGAGTACATTATTATTACTTTAATTATGGTGCATAAATGTTGTTTTAATGATAATTTGGAAAACGAACACACTAGCAAACAACAACACAGCTATAGCTAGTTCATATAAATTCGATTTATACAAGTCAAACTACCAATTCTTGTCAATATCATCATCGTCATTCGTCAAGATTCTAAAGTCTAACAACGTAAATTATAAACACAAGGAGAGATACATTAACAATATGAGCTAAACCGATTTTTTTAATTAATTTAATAACAGGAAGACAAAAAACTACATAATACTATTTTAAAACTTGTTTCATAGTCCACCATTGAACACTTATTAAATAAATTGCCAGAGGTAAAGCAAAACAGGAAGATACCCTTTAGACACAACTAATAGACTTTAACTTAACCTCATTTCATAAACAAGATTATCACTTAAAGAGATAAGGTTAGAAATTATCTTATTGGTCTAATGATATCCTCCATCTTTAATTATAAGATCTATACATTTTAATTAGAGGATAAACCAATGTAATTCACTTATAATTAAAGATGGAGGATATCATTAGACCAATAAGATAAATTATAATTAAAGATGGACTCATGAATGAAACAAAACCTTACACTGCTTTGAATTGCATTAAAAAAAAAGGATTGGATCATACATTTTAATTAGATAAATAATTTGATCTCATGTGCTAATAATTTGCTCTTAATACCTTTTTTTGTTTATAACATGGATGACTCAACAAAGTAATTTGCTAATTAATAGTATAAAAATGAAATCCATATTCGCATTTTGAACCAGTCAAAGCTCTTGCTTCTCCACTAATCCAGCATTAACACTCTTCTAAATTTTTAATTATAATATACTATCATTAACGATATTGGTTTAAAATTCTGACTGTACGAAAAGTAAACGGGAGAAGGTTTAATTTGTCCACTTGTAGTAAATAATCATTTTAGATAGTACTTATTTATATATATATATATATATATATATATATTTATCAATATATTACTTTCCACATAAAAAAGAAAAAAGATGGCTAGCTACACGAAGTATTGATAAATACATGATTATATATACTAAATATATTATTGTACATTTAATTACACGAAATATATGTATTACATGACCACATGCATAAACTATATGATGTTATGCGGTCAATATCATAGACATATATGCCAGTACACTTGTCAATTAATTCTGGCGAAGACCGACGTTGACTCCAGCGTTGACCAACACTAACAAAAAAAAAATATTCTAAATTAAAAATATATATATATATTATACTAAATCATTTATAGGTTTTTATGATTAAAAGAAATATTCTATTCAATATCAAAATATTTTTTATATATCTCTAATATATTCATTTTTATAATTAGTTATTTTTTATTTTTCAAGCTAAAGTAAATAGTTTAATAAAAATCATTTATAATTATTTTCAAGATATAAAAATTCATTTATAATTATCTTCAAGATATAAAATCATTTATAATTATTTTCAAGATATAAAAATCATTTATAATTATTTTCAAAATATATATATATATATATCTCATAATCAGATTATTTAAATACTACAAAATCAATAAAATCAAATTCAACTACTTTCATTAGAAAATCATATGCAAAATATTGAGTATATGACTCTTTACTCTAAATTTTACATGGTAAATGTTATACAAAATTTTCTACTCTTTACTTTAAATTTTACATACTCAAAATAACATATAAACAAAAAAAAATTTCACAATATTTACTTTTAACATATAAACATTTTCATTTTTACCCTCTTTTACACAATTACAATATGTTAAATTAATTTTTAGATTTTTTTTAAGGTTTGGGTTCTCTATTTTACATTTAGGATATATTTAGGAAATAAATAAAAAATATTTAGATATTGAATTAAATTTGTTTTTCATATCTAATATCTATTCAATATTGTAAGATCTAATATCTTTTAACTATTCAATATCTAAATGATTTTATATTTTGAAGATAATTATAAATGAATTTTTATATCTTGAAAATAATTATAAATGATTTTTATTAAATTATTTACTTTAGCTTGAAAAATAAAAGTAACTAATTATAAAAATGAATATATTAGAGATATATAAAAAATATTTTGATATTGAATACAATATGTCTTTTAATCATGAAAACTCATAAATGATTTAGTATAATAATTTATTATTTTTTTTATTATTTTAATTTAGACTTTTTTTTTAGCGTTGGTCAACGCTGGAGTCAACGTCGTCCTCGCCGGAGTCAATTGACCGGTGTATTAGATTATATATCTATGATGTTAACCGCATAACATCACGTAATTTATGTATGTGGGCATATAATACATATATTTCGTATAATTGAAAATATAATAGTATATTTGGCATGTATGATTATATATTCTCCAATAATTTGTATAGTTAACCATTTTTTTCTAAATAAAAACATAAAAGTAATCAATACACGAATATTTTTGTAATATCTTTTGACTCTTTTTAACACAAAACAAAATCAGCATCTTTCTATTTTCCCAAAACCAAATATAATCCATCGCCATCCGATAAAAAAAAATCATATCACTGTTGAAGATTTTTTATTTTCTTTTTATTTTCTCACGCTTTTCTAAAAAATCTCTAACGTTTTAAAAATAATAAACAATATGGATAAGGTCGAGAGAGATATGGTGTGATAGCGACCACCGAACTTTCGGTACAACGACATGCATCAGATTAAAAATGAAACGGAGACAGTAAACCGAAACGTCCGGCAAAAGTCCGAGATTTAAACCAATGTAAATTCGCCACGTCATTAAGACCGTGTCGAAGGCGTCAAAGTCGCCGTTAGCGTGCTTTGGACTATTCTATATTTAGGAACATGTGTGTGCGTGACCTCGTAAAAACATACGTATATAACTAAACTATACTACATTTTAATACAAATACGTAATCCGTATAATTATACGATATCGTCGTTATAAATATAAAATCGAGAATCTATTCTCTCTCTCGATCAAGTGTTGTTTTTGCATCTCCCTTTTATTTCTCTCTTCTTTTGTGTGAATCGTTTCGAGGCAAATCAATAATATAAAGTACTTAACCTGCGCCGGTTAAAGCTCTTAACCTACGCACACATCTCCGGCGAATTTTTTATGATATTCAAACCCCGTCGTCGGCTAGAGAAGAAGAGATCTTGATCGGGTTAAGATTGTTAGATGGAGGTTATGGTGGGATCATCGTTTGGAATCGGCATGGCGGCGTACGTTAGAGATCGTGGCGGCGTTACGGCGGCGCAGGATAAGGCTGTTCAGACGGCTCTGTTTTTGGCTGATGAATCTGGACGCGGTGGATCTCAGATCGGGATCGGGTTGAGGATGAGTAAATCGCCGGAGGAATCGTCGGATAGCTCGTCGTCGTCGATCGGAGAGAGCAGTGAAAACGAGGAGGAGGAGGAGGAGGAAGAGGACGACGCCGTTTCGTATCGAGGAGTTGGAGGAACACTTGATTCGTTTAGTTCTTCTCTTGAAGACTCTCTTCCGATTAAGTAAGTTCTGAGTTTTGGTTTTCTTGAGTTCTTGTCTTTTCACTTATGTTCTTGATTTGGTGAATCTTTAGTGATTTTGTTAAATCTTGAAATCCTTAAGTTATAGAATATGATTTTTGAGTTTTGGATTCTTTGTAATGATTCAAAGTTAGTTCTTGTTTTGTTTGGTCTGAATATGAATACTGATGTTTTTTTTGTTTTGTTTTGTTTCAGGAGAGGGTTGTCGAATCATTATGTCGGGAAATCGAAATCGTTTGGGAATTTAATGGAAGCAGCGAGCAACAACAACGCCAAGGATTTGGAGAAATTTGAGAATCCATTTAACAAGAGGAGGAGATTGGTTATAGCTAATAAGCTAAGGATGAGAGGAAGATCTATGTCTGCTTCGAATTTTTACTCGTGGCAAAACCCTAATTCTGTGCCTTTACTTGCGTTACAAGAACCTAATGAAGATGATGATCATCATAATGATGAGTATGAGGATGAGGATGATGATGATGACCGTAGGAAGATGGCTATGATGATGATGAAGAATAAGAGAGATTTGATGGCTCAGACTCGAAGCTGTTTCTGTCTAAGTAGTTTGCAAGAGGAGGATGATGGTGATGTTGATGATGAATAAATCAAAATCAAGTATAACATTGGTTTCTTTTAATACTTGGATTTTATTTGTTCTTCCCTTGTGAATTTGTTTGTTTTTAGAGGAAGTTTCCAGTGATAACAAAAGTGGTGGAAGATTTGATTTGTTAGGAATAATTATTATTAAATCTATTCATTAGTAGCAACTAGCAGCCTTACGGACTTTTCATAATCTACCAAAGACAATACTTCTTCTTTCTTGGTGTGGATAATCTCTAGTTTTAAACTTTCAACCAATATTAATATAACATTATGAACTGTATAAGAGGATAAGTTAGGTTGTCAAGAAAAAGATTAGGTCCCTAAAAGTTTCACATACGCAAAGGAGTGATGTTGTGCCAACTATTTTAACCTATATTTTACCCTTTTTTTTTTGGTTATCGAAACTACAGTTCAATTATCTAGTTGGTTGCCGACATAAAGGAAGAATAATTCGTTGGTTAGATTTTGCAAACCCCAAAACTAAAAAGAAATCGAGAATTTATTATAAATGTCTATCTTTTTTCAAAAATACTTTTTTTTAAAACATTTTCATTTTTGTCTTCTTTTAAACAGTCACAATATGTTAAATTAATTTTTAAAATTGTTTTAAGGTTTAGATTCTCTATTTTACATTTAGAGTATAGTTTTTAAGGGTATAGTTTAGTATTTGGGATTTAGAGTTTAAAATTTTACTATTAAAAAGAGTATTTTTGAAAAATGATTTTTATTCATTATGTGTTAATTCTTAAATAATTTGTTGATATAATTCAAATCAAATAAATTTTTCTATATTAATAGTTGGACACATATCAAATGAAATGATGAGGCTTAATTTATTATAACCGCGTATGCATAAGTAGTTTTTATACGCTTTCGCTTAATCGAACTATCGAACCATACTATATATGGAGACGAAATCAGACATACAGGACGTGGCAACTAGAAGGTGAAAAATGAACAAAACTCTGAGGTGACGAAACCATTCTCCACGCAACACTAAATTCCCCATTTTCCCCCTCACTCACTCTCCCCTCGGCTACATTAAGCCCACCAGCCACCACAAACACACGACCGTCGTCAGCTCCCGTCACGGCGAAAGGCCGCCGCATCTTATCCCCTGGAAGCTTCTCACCACTCACGTACCTCCACGTATCGTCCTCCGAGAAATAAACCTTCATCGGGAAATCACCATGCTCCGATATCACAAACAGCCTACCACGGATCACGACGCTCACACCCGTCCACCCTTCTTTCATCCCACCGCTCATTTCACGCCACGTGTTTTCATCGGAGTCGTACACTTGTCCCATCGGTGGGAACATGAACGGCCACGCCCACCCTTCAGTCACGCACATCTCTTTCCCGATCACGGCTGAGTCATACTTGGCCAATACCATCGGCACTCTCTTCAGAGCCGTCCACGTGTTAGTTTCTGGATCGTACGATTCGGCCTCCGTCGTCGCTTTTCCAAAACCGTCAACACTCCCACCAACGGCCATGATTTTACCGTTAACATTCCCGGCGTTAAAGTACGTTCTCGGACTCATCATCGGAGAAATAAACGACCAGCGATTCGTCAAAGCGGTGTACACGACGGCGGAGCGGTTAGCATCTCCGCCGCCGAGGACAAAAAGCTTCCCCTGACGTGAACTCGACGCGCAGGAGAGCGCGTGAGGAGAAGAGATTTTGGTGAAAGAGTTTGGCGTAGGAGGCAAGACGAACCAACGGCCAGATGCGAGGTCTAGGGATTGCCATTGAATCTTAGCCGTTGATTTGTTGAAAGCGAAGACGAAGAGGTAAGGAGAAGAGATGGAGAGAGATTGCTTGGAGAAGAGGAAACTAGGGTTTGTGATGTTTTTGTTCCATGAAGATGAAACAGAGCGAAACAGAGCATGGTATGGGTAAGGAAGACGAAGGAGACAAAGCTCAGCGATCTCGTTTGGTAAACCTGGGATCAATGGCTGCGTTTTTGTTATTGTTTCTTCATCTTCTTCGTGATCCTTAATGGTATTAAGATTTGACCTAGTTTCTGATTCTGCCATTGTTGTTGAGATAGATTTAAGAAGATGAAATGGTATTGCTAAAGCCTAAACGTGAATGAAGAATTTGTAAAGATTTAAAAAAATGTTAACTATGGGAAAAAAAAGGGATACGAATCCATGAATGTAGTTGATTGAATGATGAAGGGTCACATTCGCATAATTACGACATGGGACGGTGGATGGTTGAGAGTCTCGAGAAACTAGTGGTTACACATGAGTCCACGTTTGTGGTTTCTATGTAGAGACAAGTTGCAATATAGTTATGATTGCAGTTACTGTTTACAGACACAATTTTGTTTAG
>NC_025691.1:27980544-27983666 GCF_000633955.1 Camelina sativa | reverse complement strand
TTTTTTTTTTTTTTTTTTTTTTTTTTTTTTTTTTTTTTTTTTTTTTTTTTTTTTTTTTTTTTTTTTTTTTTTTTTTTTCTCAATTTGATTGGGAATTTTGAGTGCCATGGAGGCGAAAAAGCCTCAATGGAAACTTATTGGAAGCTCTTTCGTCTTACCAGGTTTCCCTCTTTAGATGAACTGATCTCTAACCGTTCATGCTATACATATGGAAACATGATTTCGGTTATGATATTGGGACTTGAGATACAAGTTTAGAAAAGACATATGAAGATTCTTGGCCTACACAAAAAAAGTAGCAGAGTTAGTGAAGATAAGACGGGGGAGTGTAAGGGTAGTGGTTGAGAGTAAGCATGACATCAAGTTCCAAAATTAGGAAGCAAGAGTTTCTCTTTTAGATTGAGACATCAACTAATCTATCAATACTCCTCTCTCTTCGGAGCTGTTCAGCACCATTTCGGATCTTGGATTCCTTAGCTGGCCAACATCATTTTCACGGTTTACTATTTAGGATCTCGATATCGTATTTTGATCAGTTTAATGCTACTGCAGGTTCAAACAAGATATCGAGCTAGTTTCTACTTCTTCTGGGTCGCCTAAGCTTAGACATTAACAACATCCTATATGAGGTTCACCTATTACTATATTAGTCAAATCTGAGAAGAAACACCATCATCTATATTTACCTGAAGACTTCTCATTTCACTGTTTACAGCATTGCAACTAGTAGCTCACTCAAGAAGAGTTATCGAAGTACTTGCGGTGACACCCTCATGTTAGTTGTTACGTCTCTAATCGCCAAAATGCCAGGTGAGTACAAGGAAAATGCGAAGTGCAGCAATTTTTCAGCCCTTTCTCCTATCAGTTATCATACTAATATCCCAAAACAATACAAGTCAAGTCAAGTCTATCCTTTTTGGCGATTAAATAGAAACCATTAAATAGAAACTAACACAAGAAATCTAACCCCAAAACACTCATTTATTAAAACGGAATCAAAGTGACAAGAGTAGAGTAAAACACCCAATAGATTTATGCTCTCTCCTTTGGCCTAACCCCACAAAATCTCCAAAGCAATTTCCAGCTAGGATAAGTCTCGCAAACGAAAGAGCTAATCCTTATTATATATAATTAAACCTAAAAGTAAAACGTTCCAGAAACAGGAGATCCTAAATAATTTCCTAAATCACAATATAAAAGTATTCAATCCATTCATTTTCCCCTGTTTTGATCTCTGTGAATCTCTGTTGAGTTAAGAAAAGAAAAAAAAAGAAGAAGATGAAGTTAAAAGGTTTACACTGTAAGCACAGGAAAGCATGACCGATTAGAGATCAGTTCATCTGAAGAAAGAGCAAACTATCACATATGGAAACTAGTTGAAAGCAAATCTCTGGATGCCACAGTTGTGAAGCGTAGTGTTTTTTAGCATGCAAGTATCATGTCAAAGAACCACACACTAGAGTAGCCTCATTCATATACATATATCCCAAAACATATTCTCTATCATAATTTAAGCATGTCGAGAAGCTGTTTCATGGGTACAGAAATACAAAAGATGTAATAATATTTCAAGAACTCACCAGCAAGAATTGCCTGCTTCATCAGTCATGAACAGTAGCAAGATTTCGTCCAACAAGTGAGACTTGCCAGAAGATGACTCCTGTGATAGCGTTGATATCTTTAACATTGACTCACAGAACAAACATGTTCTAAGTAACATCATAGCCATTAAAGCTCATGGAATATTTAACACAACACCATCATGTATCCTATAAAGTTCTCACCCAAGTGACCACCATCAATAGGAAAAGCAAAAGGTCTCTATCAATTTTCGACAAATGACCTCAGCATTTAATGCTTGGATAGGACGAGAAGCTGAAAGCAGAATCAGTAAGGGATTTATGAATCCTAATGCTTACAACATCCAGAGATTTTCCCTTTATAGCTACAACTTCTTGAATAGAGTTTGATCGTTTCAGTCAATTCTTTCCATATACAGAGGAACAAAAACTCCAGGTAAAGTATATAATTAAATCTGACGAAGAGTCTATGTACCAGACAGGAAACAACCAACAGTCAAGGAACGAGGCAATGTATTGTGGACTTCGTAAGAGAGAAAATTTCCATTAAAATGAGAAAACAAAAACGGATGTCAAATTTGTTATTAAGATATGAATTCTAAACAATGCTAAAAGACTAGGTTACATACAGAGCAAACTGCAGCTATTACATGATTGACATTGTACCTTGCACCGACTTGAAAGCACAGTATCTCTGCCAAAACTGTCTCCCCAATTCCCTTATTTGCCTCGGGTTTACACACAAAGCTCGAAACTCTTTGAGATTGCCAATTACCGCTAATCTTACAACATGGCAACCAACAACACGTATCTTTATACGGTTCTTTGAGATTAGTTCCATTTTTAATAATCTACTAACTTGCTGCTGCAGTCATAATGATGTGCTTTTCAGCTCAGAACTCATAACTTCATCTCTTTCTGGTTCATTGTGGAACTACACAGTAAATCTTTTTGCATCCAAAAATTAGTTGTCCCCTCTTGGACAAGAGCAGGCTGAATCAGACAATATGTAACATCAACTTGCATGCATCACACCTCAAAGTCTTGTTCCTCGAAAGACCGCATGGAAATTTTCTCTCGGAGGATTGGCCAGTTTTCGCCAAGCTGCTGTGGATTTAACTCCATGGCAGTTCTAAAATCAAGCAGAGACACAGAATGATGATCTTGTGTTACGTCAGAAGGCCCATTGGGAGTTTGTATTTGCAAACTGTTACTTGGCCACACACCATTTACAATCTTGTTTTGACACTGCTGCTTGTCTATAGTTTGTTTCCCAGGATCACCATTATTGGACCGGGCTCCAACCAAATCAAAGCATGATTTCATCAGATTCTTCAGATACACATCCAACATGTTATTCAACGTCTTAGCACACTCCATTGAAACCCCTTCAAGACCCTGTGCTACTGCAATATTCTCCATCCTTTTCTTTAGCATCTCTATATCAGGTAATCCATCACTGTCATAACAACTATTTACGTCAGCGCTGGTCGAAACAGGAACCGTTCTACGAGAGCCACCGACGCTAGCTGAACAAAAAGG
>NC_025691.1:27976666-27979941 GCF_000633955.1 Camelina sativa | reverse complement strand
CTCTAATCGCCAAAATGCCAGGTGAGTACAAGGAAAATGCGAAGTGCAGCAATTTTTCAGCCCTTTCTCCTATCAGTTATCATACTAATATCCCAAAACAATACAAGTCAAGTCAAGTCTATCCTTTTTGGCGATTAAATAGAAACCATTAAATAGAAACTAACACAAGAAATCTAACCCCAAAACACTCATTTATTAAAACGGAATCAAAGTGACAAGAGTAGAGTAAAACACCCAATAGATTTATGCTCTCTCCTTTGGCCTAACCCCACAAAATCTCCAAAGCAATTTCCAGCTAGGATAAGTCTCGCAAACGAAAGAGCTAATCCTTATTATATATAATTAAACCTAAAAGTAAAACGTTCCAGAAACAGGAGATCCTAAATAATTTCCTAAATCACAATATAAAAGTATTCAATCCATTCATTTTCCCCTGTTTTGATCTCTGTGAATCTCTGTTGAGTTAAGAAAAGAAAAAAAAAGAAGAAGATGAAGTTAAAAGGTTTACACTGTAAGCACAGGAAAGCATGACCGATTAGAGATCAGTTCATCTGAAGAAAGAGCAAACTATCACATATGGAAACTAGTTGAAAGCAAATCTCTGGATGCCACAGTTGTGAAGCGTAGTGTTTTTTAGCATGCAAGTATCATGTCAAAGAACCACACACTAGAGTAGCCTCATTCATATACATATATCCCAAAACATATTCTCTATCATAATTTAAGCATGTCGAGAAGCTGTTTCATGGGTACAGAAATACAAAAGATGTAATAATATTTCAAGAACTCACCAGCAAGAATTGCCTGCTTCATCAGTCATGAACAGTAGCAAGATTTCGTCCAACAAGTGAGACTTGCCAGAAGATGACTCCTGTGATAGCGTTGATATCTTTAACATTGACTCACAGAACAAACATGTTCTAAGTAACATCATAGCCATTAAAGCTCATGGAATATTTAACACAACACCATCATGTATCCTATAAAGTTCTCACCCAAGTGACCACCATCAATAGGAAAAGCAAAAGGTCTCTATCAATTTTCGACAAATGACCTCAGCATTTAATGCTTGGATAGGACGAGAAGCTGAAAGCAGAATCAGTAAGGGATTTATGAATCCTAATGCTTACAACATCCAGAGATTTTCCCTTTATAGCTACAACTTCTTGAATAGAGTTTGATCGTTTCAGTCAATTCTTTCCATATACAGAGGAACAAAAACTCCAGGTAAAGTATATAATTAAATCTGACGAAGAGTCTATGTACCAGACAGGAAACAACCAACAGTCAAGGAACGAGGCAATGTATTGTGGACTTCGTAAGAGAGAAAATTTCCATTAAAATGAGAAAACAAAAACGGATGTCAAATTTGTTATTAAGATATGAATTCTAAACAATGCTAAAAGACTAGGTTACATACAGAGCAAACTGCAGCTATTACATGATTGACATTGTACCTTGCACCGACTTGAAAGCACAGTATCTCTGCCAAAACTGTCTCCCCAATTCCCTTATTTGCCTCGGGTTTACACACAAAGCTCGAAACTCTTTGAGATTGCCAATTACCGCTAATCTTACAACATGGCAACCAACAACACGTATCTTTATACGGTTCTTTGAGATTAGTTCCATTTTTAATAATCTACTAACTTGCTGCTGCAGTCATAATGATGTGCTTTTCAGCTCAGAACTCATAACTTCATCTCTTTCTGGTTCATTGTGGAACTACACAGTAAATCTTTTTGCATCCAAAAATTAGTTGTCCCCTCNGCAAGATTTCGTCCAACAAGTGAGACTTGCCAGAAGATGACTCCTGTGATAGCGTTGATATCTTTAACATTGACTCACAGAACAAACATGTTCTAAGTAACATCATAGCCATTAAAGCTCATGGAATATTTAACACAACACCATCATGTATCCTATAAAGTTCTCACCCAAGTGACCACCATCAATAGGAAAAGCAAAAGGTCTCTATCAATTTTCGACAAATGACCTCAGCATTTAATGCTTGGATAGGACGAGAAGCTGAAAGCAGAATCAGTAAGGGATTTATGAATCCTAATGCTTACAACATCCAGAGATTTTCCCTTTATAGCTACAACTTCTTGAATAGAGTTTGATCGTTTCAGTCAATTCTTTCCATATACAGAGGAACAAAAACTCCAGGTAAAGTATATAATTAAATCTGACGAAGAGTCTATGTACCAGACAGGAAACAACCAACAGTCAAGGAACGAGGCAATGTATTGTGGACTTCGTAAGAGAGAAAATTTCCATTAAAATGAGAAAACAAAAACGGATGTCAAATTTGTTATTAAGATATGAATTCTAAACAATGCTAAAAGACTAGGTTACATACAGAGCAAACTGCAGCTATTACATGATTGACATTGTACCTTGCACCGACTTGAAAGCACAGTATCTCTGCCAAAACTGTCTCCCCAATTCCCTTATTTGCCTCGGGTTTACACACAAAGCTCGAAACTCTTTGAGATTGCCAATTACCGCTAATCTTACAACATGGCAACCAACAACACGTATCTTTATACGGTTCTTTGAGATTAGTTCCATTTTTAATAATCTACTAACTTGCTGCTGCAGTCATAATGATGTGCTTTTCAGCTCAGAACTCATAACTTCATCTCTTTCTGGTTCATTGTGGAACTACACAGTAAATCTTTTTGCATCCAAAAATTAGTTGTCCCCTCTTGGACAAGAGCAGGCTGAATCAGACAATATGTAACATCAACTTGCATGCATCACACCTCAAAGTCTTGTTCCTCGAAAGACCGCATGGAAATTTTCTCTCGGAGGATTGGCCAGTTTTCGCCAAGCTGCTGTGGATTTAACTCCATGGCAGTTCTAAAATCAAGCAGAGACACAGAATGATGATCTTGTGTTACGTCAGAAGGCCCATTGGGAGTTTGTATTTGCAAACTGTTACTTGGCCACACACCATTTACAATCTTGTTTTGACACTGCTGCTTGTCTATAGTTTGTTTCCCAGGATCACCATTATTGGACCGGGCTCCAACCAAATCAAAGCATGATTTCATCAGATTCTTCAGATACACATCCAACATGTTATTCAACGTCTTAGCACACTCCATTGAAACCCCTTCAAGACCCTGTGCTACTGCAATATTCTCCATCCTTTTCTTTAGCATCTCTATATCAGGTAATCCATCACTGTCATAACAACTATTTACGTCAGCGCTGGTCGAAACAGGAACCGTTCTACGAGAGCCACCGACGCTAGCTGAACAAAAAGG
>NC_025691.1:27974009-27975581 GCF_000633955.1 Camelina sativa | reverse complement strand
TCTCTTTCATCAGCACCATATCTGCCTGATCTTTGATAATCAAATTGACTCAAATCCCCGTTTTCCATACCAACACTACTACCTCTATTGTCATCTCTACAACTTGGCTGATGCAACATATGTTCGACCTTCCCGTTTGACCCTAGTGGACTAGGCCTATCTCTGGTCTTCATGTCACGCAGTCCCGACCTAACTTTCCGTGGAGAGATGGGCAAAACGCCATTGGACCATACACCTTCATTCTGGTTATGGTTAGGTATCAAAGATCCACTTTCTTCAGGACCATCTCTTCTACTCTGAAAAGCATTCGCCAAAGGTTTAGTCGAATGACCAGCTTCGTGATCTGGTGGTGGGGACTTGGCAACAGACGCATTTCTCAAGACAGAACGGATCAACTGGTTATGTAGAGAAAGATTCTCCCTCCCTAACAACCTTGAACATGTCTTATCAAACTCACTCTTAGTAAGCTTCTGACTTAGAAACCTGCCTAGATAATAAAAATACCTTCTCGATCTCTCAACCCCAATCTTCTTCACAATTTGCCCTTTCAATTCACCCAAATCAACCCTCGTATCTTGAGACCGTTGCATAATTACTCTCACCAAAACTTACTTTTTTTGTTTCTTCTTCTACAACAAAAACCAGATGTACAGTGGGGGGGAGAGTGCACAGACGCACTCTCTCAAATTCTATAGTCCTTCACACCAAACAAATGCAAACTGATTTATGTACGACCCAGAACTAGCAATTCCCAAATCCATACAATGCAAAGGCAACAAATCTCATCTCCCTCAGAACTAAAACCCTAAAGAACATATCCACAGACCAACTCACACAAAAGCCCTCAAAGTTTCAACCTTTCTGATTCGGTATTCAAAAAACCCTAGCTTTGAGGCCACCAAATCATACCACTCTCTCTCCAAGAAGAAGAAGAAGAAAACAGCGCAACGAGACTCTCGCCAACTCCACGAAACTGCACCAGCAAGAAAGACCCAACATTGTCAATCCCAATTAGAAAGCAAAAAAAAGCTTTGAAATTTTCGGAATTTAACAGAAGTAAATCGAGATCAGTGAAGTTCCAAAAAGATCCAAGCTTTGGGAACAGAGCAAAGAGAAGACACGAATTGGGGTATCAAAATTCGAATTGGATAAAGAGGAAACAAGGCAATGAGAAGAGAGACACAAGCTTGTAAGCAGACAAAACAAGTGTTAGATATTGATTCGAGAACAAAAAAGATTTGACCAGAATTTTTTCAGACAAAAAGAACACAGGAGAAGAGATAGAACAAGTAAAAAAAACTTCAGACCAACCTAAAATGAATCTTGTTCGGTTCCTTAGTTCGTGTCTGTGTCTTCGATTGTATGAACCCAAAAATCTTGGATTCTCTTTTGTGGCTTTCTCGTATTGCCGTCGGATTTGAATGTCTGAGCTTTTCGCTCTTCTTGAGTTAAAGCTTCGATCGCTGCTTATTGGGTTTCCTTCGTTTTTTTTTCTTTTTTTTTTTTTTTTTTTTTTTTTTTTTTTTTTTTTTTTTTTTTTTTTTTTTTTTTTTTTTTTTTTTTTTTTTTTTT
>NC_025691.1:27938821-27973702 GCF_000633955.1 Camelina sativa | reverse complement strand
TAATAGAAAAAAGTTTGAATCATTTATGATATGTTGATATTGTTAACAATTGGGTTAACTTGTGATATACCAAAAAGAAAAGATTTTGATTCATTAATGATTGATATATTGATATCGTTAACCATAGGCTTAATTGGTGATATAGCAAGACTGTATTAGTAAATATTAATGAAAGTCTCAAGATTAGAGTAACCAACCATAAAAACTAAAAATACTTATGAGCTTATGTGTCGAAAAAACTCATCTGTAAACGATAGGATAATTTATGTATGATAGATTGTTGATTCAATATAGAAATACAAAATCTTTTATTGTTTTATTCTATTTTATTTGATGAAAACTACCATTAGTGTAACAATTATTATAATATTTATAATAACTATAAATAACTAGATATAAAATATGTATTGGATGATTATCATGGTATAATATTAATTTTATATTTTGAAGTATATATAAAGAAATAATAAAATTTTCTCTTTCGATAACTCTTTTTCAAAATATTTACATTGTAAAAGTTATGTACCTTATGGTGCCTGTAAAACCATGTTCATACGACAAACAGTTGATTCATGATACTGATAATTTTAACTCGAGAATTAATTTTGGATGTAGCAATATTGAATTACAAAATAGGTAGATGATAATAGAAGTTTTAAAGATAAAACTAGCAACCGACCATCAGTAATATTCATAACTTTATATGCGGAAAATAAACGGCAAGAGTATTATATCAATAAAAAAAGTATGAAATTCTTTGTTACATAAATTACTTTTTAATGTAGAAAGAAATAATTTTGTATTATAGTTTGTATTGTATGAGAATAACATATGAATTGATATAAAGATTAGTGGATTAACCACCCAATTAAATAATAAATTTTTAATATGTTTTTAACTTCATTTTTCCTGTAAATAGCAAGACACACATCTCACTAACCCTCATATCTCAAGTCTCATACTATAATTTTGAAAATTCTATATTTTTTTTGTATTCAACTAATATTGTCTTAGTGTAGCATAGCATATGCTATTATGTTTATAAAAAGTGCAATTGGTTTGCATGATATACATGTAAGATATGATATATATATATATATATATATATTGTATTTTAGTTTTGAAGCATGAGAAAATAATTATTTTTTCAATCATCTAAGTTGTCTTCAATCTTAATTGTTTTTTTGGTCTATTAGTACTGCGTATATATTATTCTCCTTATGAACATCATGATGTATAATTTTATTTTCAAATTTACTTGTCATCTTAAGATATATATATATATATATATATATATATATATATATATATATTATTTTTTGGATTTTTTGTTTTCGTCAAAAAAGAATTATATTGATGAGAAATTGTAATCATTACAAAGAGAATCTGATAACCACACTGGGGATGAAAACAAGCATAATAGAAACTATTTGTTGTACAACCTAACTTTGCTGTATTATTACATGTTCTTGGAGTGTAATCAAATTTGATTTGCTCAAAAAATTGTGACCAATGTAAAA
The DNA here is from genome assembly GCF_000633955.1 of Camelina sativa. NCBI lineage: Eukaryota > Viridiplantae > Streptophyta > Magnoliopsida > Brassicales > Brassicaceae > Camelina > Camelina sativa. The sequence goes on along the minus strand of NC_025691.1, from coordinate 27,972,182 downwards.
TGTCCTTATAAACTCCTTCTATTGAAGCTATATAAACTGAGTTGTTCAGCATCTTGGTTAGTGTCTCACGGTCGCCTTCCAATACAACATTTCTTATTCCCCGGATCCAAGTTTGTTGTAATGCTGATAGAAGAGCTTTGCCTTCAGCTTCCAAAGGTGAAGAAGCCTGTCCCAAGTCCGATGATCCCCAACGATTAGAAATTCCTGCATTGTTGCGTAGTATCCAGCCACTTTTGGCCGCCTGAGATATGGGATCATAACTCGCATCATAGTTACATTTGAGGAAATGTTGTGTTGGTCTTGTCCAGTGCATTGACTTTGGTTGTTGAATGGTTGAGTTAACCCGATATGAATCATGTTCAAGCCGACACCATTATCTTACATCTGCTTTGGCTCGTAAAGCTATATGTTCAGGAGCTTCCGACATTCCTTCGAAAATAAATTTATTCCTTGTTTTCCAAATATGCCAAAGCACCCAAAAAGGGAGAAACTTTGTATGTGTGGGGAGGTCTGGATCATTTCGGAGTGTGAAAATAGCCTATAAAAAAGATTCACAGTTAATAGAGGAAGAATATAAAATATGGATAGGAATGTTTGCTAATTGCCAAATTGACTCAGCATAAGGACATAAAAAAGGTAAATGATCAATTGTTTCATCATTCTGCAGACACCTTGGACAAACAAGGTCTAAATTCATTCCCCTAGTTATTAAACGAGTAACTGTAGGCAGAGATTTAGAGAGTAATCGCCATAGGAAATGTTTTATCTTTGGTAGAATATTAAGTTTCCATATTTGTCTTTTCAAGCTTACTGAACCATGTGATTTCGGTGGTAGGTCGCATGGATTGTTGGGATTGTTCATAGAGAATCAGTATCCCGAACGAACTGTGTAGTCAACTGATTTGGTATAATGCCATATTAATTTATCTGACCCTTGTTTCTGAGGAAGATAAGTGTTAAGCATTCTCTGGTCTGCAGGATCGATATTTCGATTTATCTTGTCACTGTCCCAAGATCGGTATCCATTGTCTGATGAAATGAGGTTTGATAACGTAAAAGTTTTGTTTAATTAGCATTTTAGCATATAAAATGAATAAAATTTAAATAACAAGTTGTTGTGAATTGTAAATATATAAAAATTAGGTTTGACTCTTGCTTCTATTAGTACAATTGAATCATTCCCATGTGATTTTAATAAATTACTTTATCAAGAACTATATATATAATTGAAGAATTTTACTCTTACATTTTAGTGAACTTGACATTGAATTGTTTCAAAAATTGATAAAAATGCACAAATTTAATGTCTCGATGAGTCAAAATTTTACTCCCTCTGTTTCACAAACAGTATCATTTCAGAGTTGGTTCTAAAATACAATGAGAACATGTCATGTCATTAATTTTACATATTTGACTTCATTTTCAATAATGGTACAGCAAAAATTACCAAATTTACATGCTCAGTGGAAAAAGATTACATATTTTATAACAAAGATAATAAGCAGTCACACTTACAAAGTCAACAACAAAAAGCATTGTAAAGAACTGAGTTCTCTTTTATGATCTTCGGACAGTTAGAAGACAAAAGGAGGAAAGATTCTACATACACATGCAACTTTGTTTTTTTTTTTTTTCATTTTCTGAAACTAATAATAATAGTTTGGTTTCACAATTTAGCTTAAACTGTGTAATGTTGCTGAATCGTGTCAATGTCAAGTCCTTTGAGCTTCACCACTGACTCTACATGCCCTTTTAATGAATTTATCTCTCTCAGCCTGCAGACATCATCAAACCCCATCATTTAGCAAAAACTTGTGGAACAACCGAAAAAAGAAAATTGATGTTCGAGTAAGATCAAGTTTTGACAATATCGGTTAATGGTATGAAGTCGGAGAAGAGATAAATAATGGTTTAAACGGCGAGTTAAGAAAGGCGAGAATCTGGTTGAGCTCATGCACATATGGCGTTATTCGAGCTGTGAATTGATGGTGTGATTGTGTGAAAAGTATAAATTAGTTTCTTTACCTGACAACCTCAGCTCGCCGTTTGGCCTGTTCAGCAATCTGAGAGAGCTCACTGTAACTATTCTTTTCGTTAAAGATGTTGTTCGTCTCTGCTGGTTGAAGGCCATGGAGGGTTCTTTGAGCTGCAGCCCATTGAGCTTCTCTTTCCTCTTTCCCATAGTCTTTCTTCGTCGTGAAAGCAGTCTGTTTTGTTTTGTACATAGAAACAAAAATAGATAAGTAGCAAGATTCATAGGTTACTCTGGGACTTTCGGTATTTGTATCGAGACCTTGTTTTCAAGAAGGTTTAACCATGCTTTGCCACTCAAAACGTAGCGGATTCCAAACTTGAGTAAGTCAAGAGGGATGTAAGTTATGAGACTATATAGCCAGATCACTCCAGCCCATCCCCAACCGGCTCCTTCTATCCGGGCAAAACTCCAGTCTGCATAAACTGCTATAAATGTCGCCACCTGAGATTGTTTAGACAGGTATTAACTTCTTCAACTGTTTTCATGAATTTTTTTAGAAGGAGAAGCAAGTGTTATATGTTAAAATGTGTGCATACCAGTTGAGCTATGACAAATGCACCAAGTAAGAGAAGACCAGGGCGTTCAACGAAGGACCAGCTACGGGATCTGGTGACGAAGATGAGAGCCTGACTTATGATGCTAACTTGTAGATACAGGGCAGCCATCATTTGTTCAGGACGTTGGCTTAATGGTCTAACACCTAACGTGTTCTACATACACCCCATAAGATTTAGCTTTAGCTTTTTGAACTGGCCTTGAGAAGCAACTGAAAATAAGAGTATTTACCGAGAAAATATTAGTATCTTTCATCACCCAGAAGAAAACGACAGTCATGAAGGCCTGGTAGCCTCCAAGAACAACACCTGTCGAGAAAATTTCTCTTAGTTTCCAGCTATCTGGCTGTGGAGATGGCTTCACTCTGTCCTTCGATATTGTCATGATTGTTCCTATAAATAGCAATGGTTTTGTTAGTTTGATCGACTTTTCACTATTACATTTACTCAATACCCTATAATGTGACTTCACCATCGTTTAAGATTGCTATGATCAGGACCATGAAAGGCGAGAAATCAAACTGCCATATGAGAGCAATGAACATGAAGCCAAACTGCAGACATTGCGATAACTTTGTATTAGAACTGGAATCATTTAAATCGAATAAAACCTCGTGAGATATACTAACAACACTTACCACAATACGTATAGTGATTGAAACCGCATAAATCTACACAGAAAGATAATATCAAGATTGGAGTTACTGAGTCTGTAAATTGACGAAAACTTGAATGAGAAGAATTTTAAACTCACAGTGTAGTTTTTCATTCTTTGGAATATGGCTCTACTGGTGAGCACTGCACTAATGATAACACTCAATCCGGGTTCTGTGAGAACGATATCAGAAGCGCCTCTCGCAGCATCAGTAGAATCAGCAACAGCTATACCAATATCCGCCTTCTTGAGAGCTGGGGCATCATTCACACCATCTCCAGTCATACCGCATATGTGCTTCCTCTGTTGCAGCCTACTAACAATCTCATACTTATGCTCTGCGATTTTCAGTGCACCAGAGAATTCATCGATAAGAATCTTGAAAAGTAGTAGAACACGTGGTAAAAGATATAGCCTTTCTACCTGGAAAGACTCCTGCAAATCCATCAGCCTTCTCTATCAGGTCATCCACAGGAAGTGCACCCAAGGAAGAATATTTTTCTTGTCCGAGCAGCGCAGAAGAGGGATACATGTTCGTGNACTCCAGCCCATCCCCAACCGGCTCCTTCTATCCGGGCAAAACTCCAGTTTGCATAAACTGCTATAAATGTCGCCACCTGAGATTGTTTAGACTGGTATTAACTTCTTCTGTTTTCATGAATTTTTTTAANTTGCAAGTTGGTCCCCTGGTTTCAGTGAGAAAGACAAACTACTTTCAAGCAAATTGAAAAAGGAGAGAGACAAGAATTGTTTGCTTATTATTACCTGTTATCATCTTAACAGTAACACCAAGGTTTAAAGCCCTCCTGATTGTCTCGGCACTGTCATGCCTTGGAGGATCAAACAGAGGTAAAAGACCTACAAATTGCCATGGGCCACCAGAAGCATCTTTTTTCTTCTCAGGAACTTCCTGAACCAGTATAAAAACAAATATAAACCCAAGGAACAAAAAAAGAGACAAGGATGCAGAACCTTCTCGATACTATCCCATCACGGATATATAATAATAACAAAGAAACTAAACCTGTCTTGCAACAGCCAAAGATCGAAGTCCACGTTCCGCAAACTTATCAATCACTCCATGAACTTTCCTCCTTACATCTTCCTTGCAATCGCAGAGGTTTAGTATCTGTTAACAAAGATACATTTACACAACCACCAAAACCAGTGACAAACATAGAAATACGCCAGTTCACTTACCTGCTCTGGAGCTCCTTTACTAGCTCTATACCAGTTTCCATCCGAGTAGTCAACATACGTCAACGCGGTTCTCTTATCAACCAGATTAAAAGGAAAAAAAATGAACCTCTCTAACACCAGCACGAGCCTCTTTAGGATCAGCAAGCATTCCAACAATAGCAGCATCAATCGCATCTTGATTCTCAATCCTCGAAGCTCTCGCAGCCAAAAGGAAAACATGTTCTTTACCAACTCCTTTGGCGAAAACCTCAACTAAGTTCCTATCAACAGTAAGCTTATTAAGCGTGAGAGTTCCAGTCTTATCACTACACAAAACATCCATACCAGCCATTTCCTCAATTGCAGTCATCCTCTTAGTAATAGCTCCTTGCTTAGACAATATATGAGATCCAATCGCCATCGTAACAGACAACACAATAGGCATAGCTATAGGTATCCCTCCGATCAACAAAACGAGCAAGTTATCGATCCCGTCTCGATACTCACGGCGTTGAATCGGATACATCACGAGAAGCTCAACGACGATTCCTAAAGCGATCGAACAGATACAGAAGTTACCAATCGAAGTGAGAACTTTCTGGAAATGGCCGATTTGGTTTGTGCTGTCGACGAGGTGAGCTGCTTTGCCGAAGAACGTGTGGACTCCGGTTGCGACGACGATGGCTTCGATCTCGCCTTGTTTGCAAGTTGAGCCGGAGAAGACTTCATCGCCGGGATTTTTGGTTACGGGGATCGATTCGCCGGTGAGAGATGATTGATCGATCTTGAGAGGATCGCCGTCGAGTAAACGGGCGTCGGCGGGGATGATGTCGCCGAGCTTGAGGCTGATTACGTCTCCGGGAACAAGAATCGAAGCTTCTTGCTCTCTCCATTGATTATCTCTAAGCACCTTCACTCATAACCAAATACAACAACAAGAAATTTCAAATTAGTGTGCACAATCAGCTAATTAAAAATACTTAGTGACTAGAGTTGTAAATATGTAAGGTTTTATATTTCTGATTTTAAAAAATATGTTTTGTTTTAAATTTCTGATTAAAAAAATATATTCTATTTTAAATCTATATATATTTTAATTGTAAATGGTGTAGTTGAAGGTTGTATAGGTGATATATGTTTAAAAAAAAAAAAAAAATTGATTTCACAGTTTGAAAATTTATTTCAAAAATTGTTAATAATATTAACATGTTATCATCACGGGTCTTTATCTAGTTTACATACATTCGAGTATTCAATTTTACGAATTCATTTTAATTTTTAAAAGAGTTAGACATAATTTTATTAGAAATAGAAATAATTTTAATTTGTAACCTTTGTCTTGGGGGCAAGACCGGCCATGAGAGCGGCTGCAGCATTACCGGCATTGTTTTCCTCAATGAAACTAATGGTTGAGTTGATGAATAGCAAACACACTATCCCAACAAAGTCTTGCCAATCCGGTGGCCGTCCTCCTCCGTTTGCCAAAACGATCGCCATTAGTGCTGCCGCCTCCATCACCCACGACAATGGGTTCCACATGAACCCTAAAAACTTTAGTAACTTGCTTTCCTGCGTTAATTTTATCCAATCACAACATTAAAACTTAAAAGGTCTTTCATGAATGCACGGTTTCTACCAATTATATATCATACCAGTGCCGTGCTTACTTGATATAAAAAGGGGCAATAGCCCTAGGCCACATCCCAATCATATATTTTTTTAGGCCACATTTTGTTAAAATTTATTCAGTTAATTTTAATATTCAAGTGTTTTTAAGTAAAAATTTGATCTTTTATCATCATTAGCATTTATCTTTTTGTTGTCATCTTTTATACTTCTTAATATTTGATCCAAAAACTCTATGCAAATTTATTTTAATCCAAATTTTAGATAATATAGTGTTGATTAAATTTTAAAAAGTAATTTTTAATAATTTAGCCCTAGGCCTCTCGAGTCGTTGGCACGACACTGTATAATACTAAGAAGTAGAAGAAGAAACCTTCTTCTCTTCGAGCTTGTTGGGACCAAAGAGGTCGAGACGGTGGGAAGCTTCATCTGTCGTAAGACCTTGTTTTGTACATTTCAGCTCCTCGAACACTTCCTCCATGGGTATTCGAACCTAGACCCATCATTTATGTTATTATTTTCTTTTTCATTTTTTCAAGCTAGCTTGAATCATTTTATAGTGAAACACATGTCAACCCTTATGGGACAAAATATAAGTGATTACATATCGAAATAGTTACTACTTAGTACTACTATACATACATATATATATATATATATATATATATATATATATTTCCTACGTACGGAACAAAAATTTTAGAATTAGTCGGGCCGGAGTTAAAAAAACTTACAGATCATAGAAAACTAGTTAAGACTACACAAATATAACTACGTACCAGATCAACGGATTCATTCTTGATGTGGTCGAGTTCGTTGCCTTTACCAGCGGCAGCCGCCATAGTGACGCCGGAAAGAGAGAGAGTGAAGAATAAGAAGAAGATGAGAAAAGGTTTAGGATAGTTATGATAGAGAAGATATGAAAGGTGGAGAAATAGGACAACCTTAGGTATTTATAGCGTATGAACATTAATTAGCATTAAAACGTCAAGTGTGACAACATGAGGCTTTTATGAGGAAGGTTAGTCTGTATGTGTGCTCTTTTGGTAAATATAGCGGTTCACGAGTTCACTTCTTTTTCCATTTCCAATTTCTACGTGGTGTTTCCTCTAATTTTGTTGTGCTGATTTGTTTTTGTTTACATTCAACATATTCGGTTTTTTAATTTTTATGCCTGTTTGAAATTTTATTTTTTGGGATTTAAATGTTTTTCGTAAGATGTATTCTTTTATACAAGGAAGTGAAATCCCTATGAGAAGGTGAACTACGAAGAGTTGAATATTAAAAAAAAATTAACTTATACATACCTTTATGGTTCCATGCATCAGCATATGAATCAAATGATGATATGAGGAAATATAGGTTCGACCAAGGTAGAAATTAATTAGAGAGAAAATAAATTCACGAGCAAAAAGGGAGGACGAGCCTGTCTTTGCCATGTGAACCCAAAAAGGCGATGGATGCTGCTCGTGGGTCGTGGCAATGCAATGAGATGATCGTCTCCCCCTGATCAGTTTCTTCTCTTTAATTTATTTACCTTTTTTTTGTGGTTCACTCTTGTATATGTGTATGTCGATGCCATGTTACGTTGAAACTAATATCAAGTGTCTTATATGTTTTGGAGTTTTATTTCTTGATATTTTTAATCAATTTGAAAGCTTATAGTATCTTCAAGCCAGGACCAAAACATGTTAAATTATAGTCTCTTTTCCATCGCTGATGTTCAAATTCATGAGCCTGAATTTGGTGGCAGACCGCAGACCCCTGCCATAAATTACCGCAGTTCATTTATAAGGTTTGAGTTTATTCTGTATTATGGATATGATTATTTATCTTTATACAAAACTTATTTAAAATAGAAACGGGTAAAAAACCAATTTCTGAGTTGAAGAGCATACTTGAGAAAAAGTTGAATCTCATGCTCATGTATTCTTTACAAGGCAACCATCACATATATTGTTACAATGTGGAGTCATAAAAATAGAGAATTTTAAAATTCTGAAATCTTCCAACTCCGAAGCAAAAGCCGTCTACTTATTAGGAGTGCTCCAACATGTATCAAAGGAACTTGGTTGTTAAGTAAATTTAAACTTTTCGGTCCATGAATGTTATATGTTATCATATTCTTGCAGAACCATATTCAAATCTATAACAATGGTGATAGCTAGGGTAGTTTTTTTTTTTTTTTTCTTTTTCTGAGTTTGGTTCACTTTTGCGCATAGTAAGATTGATCCAAAGGATAAAAATTACTGAATTGGTTAACTATTTGTGCATATTGATATTGATCACGATTAACGTGTAGTGAGAGATTAATTAACTTCACACCATCATCGTCTTCATGTCTCGACTACGGGGAGTTGGTTGTTTCTTTAGTGGAAGATTTGTAGAATATCTTTCAAAAAAAAATAAAAAAAAATTGTACAACAGAAATCATAGTTTTTTGGATGTATTTTCTAATCCTGTTGACTTCAGGTAGTTCGGATAGTCAGTTTCGAGTAACATTTTGGTTCGGTTCAATTAAGAAATGGATGTCTCGGTTAATGCAATTTGGTTCAAACAATTTTGGGCCAACACTGTTTTGAAATTTGAGGTCGCACGAAATTGAGATGTTGACACAAAAAAGAATTGAGCTTTTTTTCAGAGCCAGCCCGGTTCGTTCACACGACCATTTTTTTTTCAACACTGTTTCCAAGTGTATATAAAACAATGTATATGGTTCACCGTTCACATTTCTGCTTATGGAGTACTTACCCAATTTGTTTTCACTTTTTAGCAGTACACGGAGGATACCCGGTTAATTTGTTTTCACTTCTTAGTACATGGTTTTGATATATGGTTTTAGTTTTTATATACCCGCTTTCGATTGTTATAATTCACTTCTTAGTTTATATCATCTCTAATATATGGTGCATATTTATGTTTATGTAATATTTTTTCCGTCTTTTTTTGTAACATAAGAGAATTGTATGGAAGATTGCCCAAAAGTTAAATCACAACTCTTAACATTATATTTAAATATTTAAAAGCTAAACCACAATTTGTTTTCACTTCTTATTACATGGTTTTGGTATATGGAGTATACTCGGTTTTGGTTTTTATATACCCGCTTTCGATTGTTATAATTCACTTCTTAGTTTATATCATCTTTAGTATATGGTGCATATTTATGCTTATAGGTAATAATGTTTTCGCATTTTTTTTGTAACATATGAGAATTAAATGGGAGATTGCCCAAAAGCTACATCACAACTCTTAACATTACATTTAAATCTTTATGTGCAAATGTATCACACCATATATTCCAGTCCTGAAATTTTAGTTTTAGGCTTTTCGCTAATAGAGATTATGTTATTATTTTAGGTAAAATATAATAATTTTTTTAGAAAGAGAATAGAAAGAAATAAATCTTCAAAATGGGTCCACTTTATGTTTGTGTTATCTCATTGTAAAAACAAAAAAGGGTAAGATAATCTTCCATATGAATTGGTCAAACTTTCTTTCAATCTTTAATAAAAATCTTTACTTCCTATTTTCTAATTTGTAGTCAAATGTAATTTAAACAATATATAGTATATTATCTTGAATTAACAATAAAAAAATATTTTAAAGATAATCTTCCATATGAATTGGTAAAACTTTCTTTCAATCTTTAATAAAAATCTTTATTTTCCTATTTTCTAATTTGTAGTCAAATGTAATTTAAACAATATATAGTATATTATCTTGAATTAACAATAAAAAATAATTTATAGTCACATATACATTTAATTCATTGAGATTCTATGGACTAAATATAATGGAAATATAAGATTTGGATATTCCCCAATAGCTAAATTTCAATAATAGAAAAATAAAAAGTTGACTAACAGCTCATCACATTAACTGAAATTTGTAATGTACATGTATCACAACATTTTTGCCAGCCTATAAGAGTCCATACGTTACTCTGGTCTATTTCAAACAAACAAAAAATTCTTAGCTCCCTTTATAGTGGTTTTGTCCTCTGTCTTGCTTTACTACTCTCACTAAACGTAATCCTTGCTTGATCCTCTGTCTTTCTTTACTACTCTCACTAAACGTAATCTTTGTTTGGTCCTCTGTCTTGCTTTACTACTCTCACTAAACGTAATCTTGTTGGGTCCTCTGCCTTGCTTCACTACTCTCACTAAACGTAAGTGTTGGGTCATTTTTCTAGATTTTTTTGTCGATATTTACACTTGATTCGAAGGATTTTAACTAAAAGTTTTGTGATAATCAATTCTTCAAGTCGATATAATCGATGTGATCAATTAAAAAACTTATTCGCAGAGTTTTTTTGTTTAAACAAATTTTCGGAGGGGTCATGATACTTTGATTACATATATTCATGAAATATTTGTTATCTATATTGCAAGTTTTTTTTTTTTTTTTTTTTTTGAAACATCTAATTGCATGATAATGATATGTTTTTGTTGATAATTCAAATTTAGGTTTTCTTGGAAATGGAGACAAAAGCTGGGAAACAAAACAAGAGAAGTGTTACTGAATCGGATGATGTCTCCGGGACAAGGAGGCCAAAGCGAGCAGCAGCATGTACAAACTTCAAGGAGAAACCTATCCGTATCTCTGAGAAATCTGCAGCTGTTGAAGCCAAGAAGCATCAGATCGTGGACGAGGAGGTCGTGGGGATCCAGTTAACTACTTCTATGGAGAGAAACCATGACCAACCTCGTCCAAATCGGAGGCTAACTGAATTCAGTTTCCATGATTCAAACGGAGTTCCACAGCCTCTGGAGATGTTGGAAGTTGATGACGTCTTTGTCGGAGGTATTATCTTACCTTTAGATAATGACAAAGAGAAAGAAAAGGGTGTGAGGTGTCAATCTTTTGGACGGGTAGAGAACTGGAATATCTCTGGTTATGAAGATGGTTCCCCGGTGATATGGATCTCAACCGCGTTAGCTGATTACGACTGTCGTAAACCTGCTACCAGCTACAAGAAGATGTATGATTATTTCTTTGAAAAGGCTTGTGCTTTTGTGGCTGTGTACAAGCACTTGTCCAAGAATCCTGATACAAGTCTTGATGATCTTCTTGCGGCGGTTGTTAGATCGATGAACGGAAGCAAGTTCTTTTCTAGCAACGGGGCCATCCATGATTTTGTTATGTCCCAAGGAGAGTTCATATATAACCAACTAGCTGGGTTGGATGAGACAAGCAAGAAACATGAAACAAGCTTTGTTGAGAATCCTATTCTTATCTCTCTAAGAGATGAGAGTAGTAGAGCTCACAAGGCTTTGTCTAATGTGGCTTTGTGGATTGACGAGAGCAAGGCCTCGACATCTGTTTTTGATGACAAGGAGATGAAATATGCCAAACTACTACAAGATGAAGAGTACAGGAAATTTCTGCAGCAGCCGAGAAGTAAGAGCACCTCAACTTCTGCTTCGAAGTTTTACGTTAAGATCAATGAAGACGAGATTGCCAATGATTATCCTCTCCCAGCTTACTATAACAGCACCACAGAAGAAGCAGACGAGCTTTTACTTTCTGATCCTGGGTACGAGGTTGATACTAGTGATCTACCTTGTAGAACACTTCACAACTGGGCTCTTTACAACTCTGAATCACGGTTGATATCTCTAGAGCTTCTACCTATGAAGCCATGTGCTGATATAGATGTCACCATCTTCGGGTCAGGTATGGTGACTAACGATGATGGAAATGGGTTTTCTTTGGATGATTCGGAGAGCTCTACCTCTACGGCGTCGCATGATCCTGATGGGATGAATATATTCCTCAGTCAAATCAAGGAATGGATGGTTGAATTTGGATCAGAAATGATCTTCATTACATTACGAACAGATATGGCATGGTAAGCTTAATATATTTCATTACAATTTTTTTTCTGTATTTCATTACATTATGTCTATATTTCATTACATGTGTTTTTGTCTTGTTTGTTACAATTCTGTTTCTTGATGATGTGTCATGTATATATGCAGGTATCGGCTTGGGAAACCGTCAGAACAATATGCTCCTTGGTTTGAACCTGTTATGAAAACAGCGAGGATCGGGAGGAGCATTTTGGCTTTGCTCAAGAACGAAACAAGAGTTGCTAAGCTTTCATATGCAGACGTCATAAAAAGACTATGCGATATGGAGAAGGACGATAAAGCTTACATCTCTGATAAACCATTGGATGTGGAGAGATATGTGGGCGTCCATGCACAATTATCTTGCAGCTTCTTACAGAATATCCTGACAAGGATATCAGAAGGTGCGCATTTGTTCATGGTCTTGCAAGTAAATTGCAAGATAGGCACCACACGAAATGGGTCATCAAGAAGGAGAAAGTTTTGCAGAATGGAAAGAATAAGAATCCAAGGGCACATAGGGCATCCAAGATGAAACCTATGCAAGCTACAACAACTCGCCTTATCAACAGAATTTGGGGAGAGTTTTATTCCATGTACTCTCCAGAGGCTTTACCTGAGGAGATTGGTGAAGAAGAAAAGCCTGAAGAGCTTGAGGAGGAAGAGGAGGACGAGAATGAGGAGGATGACGCAGAGGAGAATCTGCCAGAAGCTGTTGGGGTTCAAAAATCTCTTATTCCTAAGAAAATCAGAGGTAGTTCTGAGAAAATGGAAGTGAAGTGGGATGGTGAGATTCTTGGAAACACTTCAGCTGGTGAGCCTCTCTATGGCAAAGCTCTTGTTGGAGGGCAAATGGTGGTTGTAGGTGATGCTATCATCTTGGAAGTTGGTGATCAAGATGAGACTCCGGCGATCTACTTTGTCGAGTACATGTTTGAAAGTGTAGATCACTGCAAGATGCTACATGGTAAACTCTTACAAAGAGGATCCAACACTGTTCTTGGGAATGCGGCTAACGAGAGAGAACTATTCTTGACTAATGAATGTCTTATAGTTCAGCTCAAGGACATAAAAGGAACAGTCGGTTTTGAGATTCGATCAAGGTCGTGGGGGCATCAGTATAGGAAGGAGAACACCATTGCGGATAGGCTCGATCGGGAAAGAGCAGAAGAAAGAAAACAAAAAGGGGTTTCAACCGATTACTACTGTAAAAGCTTGTACTCACCAGAGAAAGGTGGGTTCTTTCGTCTTCCAAGAAGTGATATGGGTCTTGGTTCTGGATTCTGCACTTCATGTAAGATAAGAGAGGATGAAGCGGAAAGGTCCAAAACAAAACTCAATGATTCAAAGACAAGTTTTTACTCTAATGGAGTCGAGTATTCTGCTGAGGATTTTGTTTACATTATCCCCAGCTACATGACTAAAGATGGATTGGAGAACGGTAGTAAGAGAAAACCTTTTATAAGGTATGGTCGAAACATTGGGCTTAGTGCTTATGTTGTTTGCCAATTGCTTGACATCATTGTCATAAGCGAACCTAAAAGGGCCAGTAAAGCTTCCTTCGAGGTTAAAGTAGCAAGGTTTTATAGGCCTGAGGATATTTCTGCAGAGAAGGCCTATACTTCCGACATACAAGAGGTAACAACTATTTCATACAACATAAGCGCTTACCTACGTAACATATAATTTAATGTTTAAAAGTTTATCATATGGTAATCATCTAATCTTTTTATTTTCTCTTTTTGGCAATTTCTTTAGATATATTATAGCCATGATACATATGTTCTTCCTCCAATGGCTATAAAGGGAAAATGTGAAGTAAGGAAGAAAAATGATATGCCCTTATGCTGTGAACATCCAATATTAGACCATATCTTCTTCTGTGAACTTTTCTATGACTCCTCTAATGGTTCTCTCGGAAAGGTGAATATTTTAATTAATTTTGTACATTTTTTTAAAGATTATGTTTGTTGTTGGTTCTGACAAATAGTTGAGCTGATGTTTCTCTTCACTGTCATGTAACAGTTGCCTTCAAATATGAAGCTGAAGTTCTCTACTATTAAAGAAGACAAACTTTTAAGAGAAAAGAAGGGGAAAGGAGTGGAGGGTGAAACTAGCTCTAGGATGATTGTGAAGCCTGATGAGGTACCTAAAGAGATGCGTCTAGCTACACTAGATATTTTTGCTGGATGTGGTGGCCTGTCTTATGGACTAGAAAAAGCGGGTATGTATTTATTTCTAGTCATACACTGAATCTTTTTCAAAACGCTAGAAGAAATAGTATTTATTTATATGCATGGTTTATGTGTACACAAGGTGTATCTCATACAAAGTGGGCGATCGAGTATGAAGAGCCAGCTGGGCAAGCTGTTAAGCAAAACCATCCTGAGTCAACCGTTTTTGTTGACAACTGCAATGTGATTCTTAGGTAAATATTCAACAAAACATTTTAAATACACTTCCATTTAGGTTTTTCCTTGTGTTGGGATATGTTGCTTGAGATTATTAATAAATCACAGGGCTATAATGGAGAAATGTGGAGATGTAGATGATTGTATCTCTACTGTGGAGGCTACTGAACTTGCAGCTAAACTTGATGAATACCAAAAGAGTACTCTTCCAGTTCCTGGTCAAGTTGATTTCATCAACGGAGGACCTCCATGTCAAGTAAATCTTTAAATTGTGTTTTTTTTTTTCTTTTCAATAAATTATGTGGAATAAGTGAAAAGCTAAGCTACTTAATCTGGACAATGTGGCAGGGGTTTTCTCGTATGAACAGGTTCAGCGACAGCACTTGGAGTAAAGTCCAGTGTGAAATGATATTGGCATTCTTGTCCTTCGCTGATTATTTCCGGCCAAAATATTTTCTTCTAGAAAATGTGAAGGGCTTTGTATCATACAATGAAGGGCGTACATTTCAACTTACTCTGGCTTCTCTTCTTGAAATGGGGTACCAGGTAATATTTACTTTCTAATGGTGTTAATTGTGCATCATGGTCTATGTGATTGCATTTTTGTAGAAGTTAACGACGTATGCAATGTGAGCAATATGTTTTTTTTTCATACACAAGTATGTTGAAACATGCAGGTAAGATTTGGAATCTTGGAGGCAGGTGCATATGGAATATCACAACCTCGTAAAAGAGCTTTCATTTGGGCAGCTGCACCAGAAGAAGTTCTTCCACAGTGGCCTGAGCCAATGCATGTCTTTAATAACCCGGGTTTAAAAATCCCACTATCTCGAGGTTTACATTATGCTGCTGTGGAGACTACTAAATTTGGTGCACCTTTCCGCTCAATCACGGTGAGAGACACAATTGGCGATCTTCCACCAGTAAAGAACGGAGAGTCCAATATAATGAAAGAGGTATGATTTGATAATAACACCACCAGAAAAGAGTGTATATACATTACATTAATTACAATAACATGAACTTATATTTGTTCTTGTGTCTTGTAGTATGAAGGTGCTGATCCAGTCTCATTGTTCCAAAAGAAGATGAGAGGAAACATGATTGTTCTTACTGATCATATATGTAAAGAGATGAACGAACTAAACCTCATTCGATGTAAGAAAATCCCAAAGAGGCCAGGTGCTGATTGGCGTGACCTGTCGGACGAAAACGTAAGTGTTACTCTTATAAATTCAACTACATAAGTTCTCATTAAATCTAGACATCACTTAAAATGAAATTTCTTATAATATTACAGGTGAAGTTATCAAATGGGCTCATGGAGAAGTTGATTCCTTCCTGTCTATTAAACAAAGCTAAGTACCACAATGGCTATAAAGGACTTTATGGTAGATTAGACTGGCAAGGCAACTTACCCATTTCCATCACCGATCCACAACCAATGGGTATGGTGGGAATGTGCTTCCATCCTGAACAGGACAGAATTATCACTGTCCGTGAATGTGCCCGATCTCAGGTAATAAAAGCTCTTATGTTCTTTCTTTATAGTCTGTTCCCTAGCATCATTAATAGTGTAGTTTTTTTTTTGGTTTGGAAATTAAGTAATGTTTGCTTATATGATTACAACTCTTTAAAGTGAAATTAATTTGTGGTTTTATTAATAAAAACTGCAGGGTTTTCCAGATAGCTATGAGTTTTCAGGAAAGATAAAACACAAACATAGGCAGATTGGGAATGCAGTCCCTCCACCATTGGCGTTTGCTCTCGGTCGGAAGCTTAAAGAAGCCCTATATCTCAAGTGCTCTCTTCAACACCAATCCTAAAAAGCACCCTAATTTGCATAATGTAAAATGAATTAGATATATTTTCTTTAAAAGCCCTCCATCTCAAGAAGACTCAAGTGTGCTCTCTCCAACACCAATCCTAAAAAAAACCCAAATTTGCATAATGTAAAATGAATAAGATTGATTGTCATTTCATTTTTGATAAGTATAATTTTCTTTCTTTTTCACGGCAAATATATCTTATATAATAAGAGAAGGTTTTCTCTAATTCCTTCTACAAACATGACACCTGGCTAACTATATATCTAACACGTGTACTCAAATGGTTTCAAAAACAATCCATTTTCCTTCGTACTGTGGCCCCAAACCAATAACCTAAAATTCAAGCCCAAATAACTAAACGCTGTAAGCCCAACTCTCTCTTCTTCCCTGTTTTTTTTTGGGGCGTTCTCTCTCGCCGCCGATGGAGAATCGAACTGATAGGTTGAGAATCCCTCTGGCATTCATGAAGAAGAAGATAAGAACCAGTGGTAGGAAAGCAAGGAAGTGGGAGAAGAAGCAGATCGAGAAAAGTGGCTAAAGGAGTTAAAGTGTGGAAGAGACTCTATGTGAAGTAGAGTGTTCCTTATGTTTAATACTTTGTCGTTTTAAGCTGGAAGTTGTATTTAAATGAAGCCAAAAACTTAGGGCTTTCTTACCTTACAACATTAATATCTTAATCAAATCCTCTTCTCTTATCTCCCTCCTTCTTTCTTATCTCGTCTTAATCTGGGTACTGTTCTTGTTATCCCTTTCTTTAATCTCTACTAGTTCTCGAGATAGGCACTGTCTATCATTTGGTGCTTTCGTTGAGAGAAAATGGCGGCCACTCCAGATCCGCGTCAAGGAACACCTGAACTCGAGACACGCGTGGTGCCTGATACACCGCAAGCAGCTGAAACAGCAGAGCAGAGAGAAGCTCATCGGGACAGAGAGATGGCTCAGATGCGTGAGTCGATTCAAAATCTGAACGCCATGATGCAGTCCATGATGCAGTCCGCAGACTCCGGTGACCGTTTCAGGAAGCATCGAGCAGACACGACACGAGAGGGTTTTACCCCTCGCGACTCAACGACCTACCGAGGGGTTATTACCAGCTCCAACGGTGGCTCCACGGAACGACGGGTTGCTTCCAGCCCCTTTCGTGGTACAACGGACAGAAGGCTTACTGCCGACTCCGACGATGGCTCATCGGGTCGAAAACCCACCCAACCGGGTTGAAGCCCCACGGAAACGGGTCGATCTACCGATGTTTGAAGGCCAAAACCCAGATGACTGGCTATTTCGGATGGAGAAAGGATTTGCCATGAACCAAACACCGGAATCTGAAAAGATTGATGAAGCAGTAACCTGTCTCACGGGTTCGGCGATAACATGGTGGAGGAACTCTCAAGGGAGGTTGCATATCACCACATGGAAAGACTTCCAGGACAAGTTCAAAAAGCGGTTCAAACCTAGTCGGGGATGTTCGGCTCTGGATCGACTTCTCACTATCAGACAACAGGGTTCAGTTGATGAATATCGTGATAGGTTTGAGGAGCTATCGGTGGAGTTACCCCAAGTGACTGATGATGTTTTGGAATCCGCCTTCTTGCGAGGTTTGAAGAAGAGCTTGCGAGATCCTGTGCTGTGTAGTCGCCATGTGGATATGAATGCAATGGTTGACATGGCACGGATGGTGGAGTTTCAGGAGAGTGAGACCTCGAGTTACCAAGGGCGTTCCCAACCACGGCCAACGGGATCCACCTCTCACACCAACCAAGGGCAGTCTTCCAAGCGGCCATTCGAGGTAAATAAAACTGGGTACAAGCCTAATACAGGTAGTGGTTTCAATCCTTGCAGGCACTGCGGTGAAAGGTGGTTTAGTGGACACCGTTGCAGGCAACAACAGTTGAAGTGCTTGGAGGTTGCTGAAGGAGATGACCACCACGAACTTGCTGGAGAGGATCAGAATCAAATGCAAATCCAAGAGGAGCGGGGCAATGAACAGGACTTGGTGACAGAAACACTCGGCTCCATGGCTGGTTTTGATGCAGAACAATCTATGCGTTTGTTGGGGAAGATAAAAGGTAGACAGGTAATGATTCTGATTGATTCTGGTGCTACAAGAAATTTTATTTCAGAAAAGCTGGTGCAAGAATTGGGTTTGAAGGTCTCAGTGAATAGAGGTTTTGGTGTGCGACTCGCTGGGGGTCAGATTGTCAGAGGGAAAGGAAAGTGTTCGGGGTTGGCAGTGGATATCCAAGGGGTTGTCATCACGGAGGATTTTTTGCTGTTTGATCTAAGCCATACTGACCTGATCCTGGGATTCTCTTGGCTCGCCACCCTCGGTGATACCAGGACAAATTGGGGGCTGCAAAAGCTTAGCTGGCAAATTGGGACTATGTGGGTAACCATTGTTGGGGATCCAACATTAAGCAAGGCACAAGTCTCTCTTAACTCCATGGAGAAGCTAGTAAGGAAGAAAGGCGAGGCATACCTGTTGGAGTTGACAACTTTGTTTGAGAATGAACAGCAGCAACCACCGGTGGTGGTGATGGAGGTGCAAGAGTTGTTGGAGCGTTATCAGTCAGTGTTTCATATGCCGCAGGGTCTTCCACCAATCAGAAAGCGGGAACACGCCATCAATCTCAAGGATGGAGCTGGTCCTGTCAACCTACGACCATACAGGTATTCATTTGTGCAGAAAAATGAGATAGAGAAACTCATACAAGAGATGTTGGCGGCACAAATCATTCGACCTAGTGTGAGTCCATATTCTAGTCCGGTGCTTTTGGTCAAAAAGAAGGATGGAGGCTGGCGATTTTGTGTAGACTACAGGGCTCTGAACATGGTAACTGTTCCTGACCGTTATCCTATTCCAGTGATTGAGGAGTTGTTAGACGAGCTGAACGGGGCAGTAGTCTTTTCTAAGCTGGATCTTAAATCCGGTTACCATCAAATCAGAGTCAAGAGCGAAGATGTACCTAAAACCGCTTTTAAAACACATCAAGGGCACTATGAATTTCTGGTAATGCCGTTTGGGCTAACTAACGCACCTTCAACGTTCCAAAGTGTCATGAACGACCTGTTCAGGCCCTACCTCCGAAGGTTTGTACTAGTATTTTTTGATGATATACTAGTATACAGTCCAAGTTGGGAGATGCATTCGCAGCATCTGGAGCTAGTCCTTGAGCTTTTGCAGCAGAATCAGTTTTATGCCAACATGAAGAAATGTTCCTTTGGGCAGACCAAGGTCTCTTACTTAGGCCATGTGATTTCCCAGGAGGGAGTTGCAGCAGATCCTGAGAAAATTGCAGCCATGGTGGACTGGCCTGAGCCAAAGTCGATAACTGAGTTGAGAGGATTCTTGGGTCTGACAGGATATTACCGTCGGTTTGTCAAGAACTATGGCCAGATTGCTCGACCTCTGACCGAATTGCTGAAGAAGAATGGGTTTTTATGGACACCACTAGCGACAGAAGCGTTTCAATCCCTCAAGAAGGCAGTAACGAGTCTTCCAGTGCTAGTGCTGCTAGACTTTACTAAGGAATTCACCATTGAAACAGACGCTTCAGGATCTGGAATTGGTGCGGTTCTCTCCCAAGAAAGGCGTCCAGTGGCGTTCATAAGTCAAGCTTTCTCCTCTCAGGGCCGCATCAAATCAGTCTATGAGAGAGAATTGCTAGCAATTGTTAAGGCGGTCACCAAATGGAAGCATTATCTCACTGGAAAAGAGTTCATCATCAAAACAGACCAAAGGAGCTTAAGGCATCTCTTGGAACAAAAAACAGTCTCCACGGTTCAACAGAGATGGGCTGCTAAGTTGATAGGACTCAACTACAGGATAGAATACAAACCTGGTGTAGAAAATAAGGTCGCAGATGCTCTGTCTAGGCGTCCTCCGACAGAACAATTGTTTCAACTGACTTTGGTGGCTCCCTTAACTGTGGATAAACAAGAATTGAGGGAACAAGTTAAACAAGATGCGGAGCTGGGTGAAATACTCAAGTGTCTGGAGAAAGGAGAGAAGGGAAAAGAGGGTTATAGTTTGGAGAAAGAGTTGTTGTTGAAAGAAGGGCGATTGGTAGTGCCTTGTGGATCTCCTTTCATTCCAAAACTGTTGGAACAATTCCACTCCAGTGTCATTGGTGGTCACGAAGGAGCACTCAAAACTTACAAGAGGCTCAGTCAAGAAGTTTATTGGAGAGGAATGAGAAAGGATGTGGTTGAGTATATCAGGCGATGCCAAGTGTGTCAAGAAAACAAATATTCCACTCTATCCCCAGCTGGATTACTCGCTCCACTTCCAATTCCCAAGCAGGTATGGACTGACATAAGTCTTGATTTTGTCGAAGGGTTGCCTAAGTCGAAAGGGGTTAATGCCATCTTGGTAGTTGTGGATAGGCTGTCAAAATATGGTCACTTCATCGGCCTTAAACACCCGTTCACAGCAAAGACAGTGGCAGAGGCTTTCATTCGAGAAGTGGTGAAGCTACACGGGTTCCCAGAAACTATGGTCTCGGACAGAGACAGAGTGTTCCTTAGCAGCTTCTGGACTGAACTATTTAAGTTACAAGGGTCTGCACTCCACAAGAGTACTGCGTATCACCCACAAACGGACGGGCAGACAGAAGTGGTGAACCGCTGTTTGGAGTCTTTTCTGCGCTGCTTTGCGAGTAGGAGACCCACCTCTTGGGCTCAATGGCTTCCTTGGGCAGAATATTGGTATAATTCCTCATACCACTCTTCTATTAAGAACACCCCCTTTTTCGCTGTCTATGGCAGGGAACCTCCAAGGTTGTTACGCTATGGTGATGTACCTACCTCAAATGCTCATGTCGAAGAGTTATTGAAGGATAGAGACAGCCTATTGATGGAGTTGAAGGAAAACTTGGAACTGGCACAGCAAAGAATGCAGAGAGAGGCGAACAAGCATCGCAGGGATGTGCAGTTCCAGATTGGAGATTGGGTCTACCTCAAGTTAAGGCCTTATCGCCAACAATCTCTGGTCCGTCGAAGAAATGAGAAGGTAGCTCAACGATACTTTGGTCCTTATCAAATTGTGGAGAAGATTGGACAAGTGGCTTACAAATTGAAGCTACCGGATCACAGCCAAATTCATCCTACATTTCATGTGTCACAGCTGAAAGGGGCGGTTCCAAACACACATACCGCGCAGGAGTTACCGCCTATCCTCACACCTTCGTTGGAGTGGGCCACAGAACCTGAGACGCTCAAGGACATTCGTAAAGGAGCTGGTGAGAAGAGTGGTACTGAAGTTTTGGTGCAGTGGAAAGGGTTGCCATCATCCGAATCCACTTGGGAGCCTTTGTCAATGCTTGTGAACCAGTTTCCAGATTTTAACCTTGAGGACAAGGTTAGTTCACTTTGGGAGAGTATTGATAGGTTGAGAATCCCTCTGGCATTCATGAAGAAGAAGATAAGAACCAGTGGTAGGAAAGCAAGGAAGTGGGAGAAGAAGCAGATCGAGAAAAGTGGCTAAAGGAGTTAAAGTGTGGAAGAGACTCTATGTGAAGTAGAGTGTTCCTTATGTTTAATACTTTGTCGTTTTAAGCTGGAAGTTGTATTTAAATGAAGCCAAAAACTTAGGGCTTTCTTACCTTACAACATTAATATCTTAATCAAATCCTCTTCTCTTATCTCCCTCCTTCTTTCTTATCTCGTCTTAATCTGGGTACTGTTCTTGTTATCCCTTTCTTTAATCTCTACTAGTTCTCGAGATAGGCACTGTCTATCACGAACAAAGAGTTCTATCTAAATCCGCCGATTGAAGAAGAACTGAGTCTAAAGTTGTGTTCAAACTCAAAATCGGGGAGTTTTCATTCAAGAAGCTCCAATAACCTTTTCCTGCTACGAAAAAAATTTGTCTCTTGATTTGAAGTTAAGATTCTCGGATTTTACCAAAATTAGACATCTTTGTTCTTATTCTGGTTATTCGAATCAATAACCAAGGTCCGTCTTTGTTATCAGGCATGATTGAATTGGTTTTATGCATCGCATATTGACTCTTTTTATATGTTTCAGTTTCTTGAATTCCCCCCCCCCGTGTATTTGTGTATGTCTTTCAGTTTCTTAAATTAGTTCGTTTATGTTTTTCTTTCAGTTTCTTGATTTAGTTTTTCTGTCTTCCAGCTTGTGTTTGTAATCAAAGTTTGTGTTCCCTTCTGTTTATGATCAATGTTTTGTGTCCTAATAAAATTGAATTAGTTATTTTAAACTTTTCTTTTTATGATCAATGTTTTGTGTTCTCTTCTGTTTATGATCAGAGATCACTGTTTTCTAATCTCTGTTTTTGCTGAGGTTAATGGACTGAACACAATATTAGAGCAATGCGGATGGCGTTTCCCATCAACGTTTTCAATGGACTGAACACAATATTAGGACCCACCACCTATTTCAAACGTACGTAACATTAATTTGTATGCATCAACGTTTTCAAAAAGTTTGAAATGAAGTTTCTGAATTTTGTTTTAAAATATGTGTTAAGTTTCGAACGATACATATTTTGGAATTTCTTTTTCAAAAATTTGCTAATATCCTCCCCATAAATTAGAATAATATGAAGCATTACTACCATTCGATTGTTTGTATTACTTATTACAATCTTTAAGGAGATCTCAGAATCCCATTAATAGAAAATCATGCGTTTCCCTCTTACGTTTTGCTCCGTTTGATAACGTAATAAAATACCAAACGCCTATGATTTAATGGTCATTAGCATTTGATTATAATCCCTGATTTCTCTCCCTAAAACATTGCTTTAAGTTTCTTTTTTAATAACAACATTTCACGACAACAACCTTCTCTGTTACACCATGGGTAAACCTAAAACAGTTGCTCCCTACTCTACCCTAGATTCAATCTCCAACGAAACACACAACAATTGTCACAATAGAATTATTGTTCGGATCATCCATATTTGGGAAGTTCGAGACTTTCGAAGGAATAATATCTTACTAAGCCTTGAATGTCTCCTTCTAGATGAGAATGTCTGTTATCTCTACTATTGTCCATGTTGCCCGTAAATCAGCTCCATTTTAACTCTTTCTTTCACATCTGTTTCAGGGTTCTGCTATACAACCTTCAGTCCTTCCTAATTGCATGGCTAAGTTTAAAGATCAATTGGTGAAAGGCCAGTTGTTCAGCATCAATGACTTCGATGTTCTCGCATCCTCCAACCGGTATCGTCGCACCAACCACAAGTGGAGAATTGTTTTCACGGAGAAAATGTCTCTGGATAGTGTCAATAAACAACAATGCTCTATTGGTTTTGATTATTTTAGATTCTCTACTTTTTCTGACTTGCTTGACATGGTAGACAAGGGTGAAGAGCTTCCAGGTGACAACATATTTTGCACTCTTAGTTTCCCTGGTCTCTTAGCTTTCACTTTCTTCTGCAGTGTATAATTCATATCTACATTTTCCCACCCACCAGATATTGTTGGCCAAATATCTTCGTCTCGAACATCTGAAAAGAAAGACCAGAACAACCTTTCGAAGTCAACTTTCAATCTAATACTGACTTGCATTTTAGAAAGGTATTGCTTTGGTTTCAAATATTTTTCCGTCCTACACTTCATTTCTGCTCTTCTCTTTCTATGTCTGTAACTGTTATCCATTTCTGTGCTCTGTTGTAGTGGTGACAACGTATATATATCTTTTTGGGGTGAACTTACGGTCGATGCCCATGCCAAACTTTTGCCCCTAAAAGATGAAACAGTTGTGGTCATTGCAACCCATGTTAACCCACGGAAAGTTGGGCGTAAGTGCTTCTCCCTCTTAATTACAAACAACCCTCCATTTTTTGCTGAGTTATAAGTTGACCTCTATTGTTTTCCTACATGGGTATTGACTGTTCTTTCCATCTACTCAGGCTACTTGTATTTGAATGGTACATCCTCAAGCCAGATTTTGCTTAACTCTGACAATCCAGCCTGCCAAAACTTTTGTCAAAGGTTTTCATCTCTTCATTTTAAAATATACCACCTCTTACACCAGCTTCGTGAAACTTAACACAGGGTGGTTTTTTTCTTCCCCCCTTTTCACGTCAGCAACCATTTCAAAGAAAGTATTATCCCATGTATTATAGACGGAAGCAGTCATTTCGACCCTAATGCTTTGTCCATGATTGAAGATGTTGAGACTTATGTCAAAGAACAAGGGCGCAAGGTAATATTTTAAACATATATTACAGTTTAATTTGATTGTTTGGTTCTTTAATTCAATGTTTTCATTGCTTTGCAGGAAAAGAGCTTCTGGTGTAAAGTGAAAGTGGTTGATATTGAATTACGTAATGGTTGGAATTACATTTCATGCGCATGCTGCAAACTTAAAATGAACACAACTGGTTCCACCATATCATGTCTGACATGCCCTCCAAACGAAGCTGTAGGAATACTACAGTAAGTTTCCCCCGTTTATATTGTCTTCCTCATTTTTTTTTGGCCACTCACATGTTTCCATCTAGGTACCGAATTCAAATTATTGTCGATGATGGCCACAACACAACAAACTTTGTAATACTCAATCAAGAGGCGACCAAACTATTAAAGAGAACAGCTGCTGACCTGGCTGATGAGAAGGTATGCATTGTATAGGCTAAAGGCAAATAACCCTGCCAAATGCTTACAAATATCCACTATATCAACTGCAAATGAACTGTGACGAGCCTGTCAAAGATGTGCCTGACGCCATTAAAGAATTAATTGGGAAGATTTTTTATTTCAATATCAAAGTCTCTCACTACAATTTCAATGCGACCTACCAGACGTTCACCGTGACATCCATCAAAGAAGACCAAGAAGATTCACCCTTAGATGTATTATTTAAGTTTGTGCAGTACTTACCAGTTTAACTTTTAACTTTCAAAATGTGAGTAGCCCATTACCCATACGCTCACACACTTTTTTCTGGGTTATTTGTAAATATTTATTTAGGCTCCTTCAATTGGGGGACTCCCAAATCTTGAATGCCAAGGCGAGCCCTCTGCTACATCTGAAAGGAAAGCATCCAAAAAACGCCGATCTAACAGGTACTGTAAAGTGTTTTCCGTTATATGTGCAACTGATGTTTAAGTTGGTTATTTAAACCTAGCTTGCCTTGCCTCACTAGGGCTATCAAATCCGACGATGGATTGTCTTTCACGACTCCGGAGAAACAAAAGACCAAAAGGTTACCTCTTACGAAAACAACAATGGTTAGTTTCGTAATGGTTATGTACGATTATTTAAGATTTCTGGACTACACTGGCAGGAAAAACACCCAAAAAGCTGTATCCGAAGGTATTAGCAACCTGCGGGCTAACGTGAGTAAAGAACTCATGGTCTCATCTGGATCTGAAGATGAAAGTATCAAAGAAGAACCTGAAAGGAAAATACCACCACACGTCTCGAAGACACATGTAAGGACTCACTTGCTCATCTGGTTTAAGGTCTTTATAAGTCCTATATCTAAACTTGCAAAGTATAATAGGCGATTGCAGATGGGAATAACCTCAGAAGTCAGACCCATAACTGAAGCTGAGCCCTCTACTAAGAAACGCCGTTCTAGCAGGTAAACTACCATCAAAATGCTCGTCAAAGATTCATACCGCTTATGAATGGTTGACAACATTTCATCTATTCCTGCCGCAGGAAATCAGTCTCGGTTTCTACTGAATTAGATGTTGACTCTACGGTAAACGAAGTGGAAGAAGAAGAGAGCCACTTGCCGTTAGATGAAACACATGTAAGCAATTTTCTAATTAACAGAATAAAGGGACATACAACTCGACTTTATAGTCCTACACTTGTCATGTCTAATAGGTGAATTCTGCTGCCTGCAACCGTGAAATAGCAACTGGGGTACAGCTAACCACTACTTCTGCAAGGCCAGTGAGGGATCGCCGCCCTAACAGGTTTTCCCCTACTCTGCTTCTATTAACATGTTACGTGGTCCTCTTATTTTCCTAACCTCAACCACGTCTTCACTTTCCAGGAAATATGAAGATGGTTTATCCAAAGATCAAACATTTGGCAGGTTCATTCTAAACTAGCTTGATTGTTTCACTTATAAACTTGGTTATTGGTACCAATTACCTCACCCTCCTCTCACAGGACATGTAACAAAAAAACTGGCTCCAAAGCACAAGGCACCACAAAGGTTAAGAGGGGTAAATCACTAATTGTATTATCGGATATTGAAGATGTCACCACCTTAAACAGAAGGAGAAGACGAAGTGAAAGAAGACAATGACTTGCCATCACAGGTTTGTTTTGAAAAAATATAGGAAAATTTACTGAAACACTCGAACCAGTTTATGCTTTCATTTTAACATATCCGTATATTTGAACAGACAGAGACTGCTTCCGAGGATTCCGAAAGTCCTTGCGAAACACTAAGAAAACACCAACCTACCAGGTGATTTGGAATTTGGTTGAAACACAATGTGGTGTACTTTTTTGGTTTTAATTTTAACTTTACACCAACAGGAGACACGAAGCTGAAGATGGTTTGCTCTCGGTAATCCCAAAAAAAGAAAAAAGCCCCAGGTTATATTTTAAATCAACCTAATTACTTATCTTAAAGAGTGAGTTTGGCAAGCCTATAAGGGTTAAACAAATAGTCACCACGTATGTTTTCTTCGTGTTATAGGAAAACGCCCGAACCAAAAACTCCAAAAGTTTCAAGGACCCGACATAGTAGCGGCCGCAAAAAACAAATCATCTTATCTGATACTGACTCTTGAGTACGAATAAACACCATTCAAACATGTGAGTACATTACGTTTATGTTTTTCCTTCAGGTGGGGCCAGCTATTTTCCTATCTGACATCATTTTATTTTAATTTGTTGAACACTAAGATGGTGAGGAGAAGACATATGTGTCGATCGTTGCTGGAACCGCTGAAGGCTTTTAAAAATTATAATTTGTTGAACACTAAGATGGTGAGGAGAAGACATCTGTACCCATCATTGATGCAACCGCTGAAGACCTTTTTTTTTTATTTACCCATGTTTCCCCGCACTTTCATTTTCCTTTACCATGTTTAATTAAAACCATTTAGTACCTCTTAACAGAGTTCAAGCCTACCTATTTACTTTATAAATTTCCATTTGGGAAAAACATTTATATTTTTAGTACTTTCACTTACCAACAACGACCACCCCTTATTAACATTGATGAACACTTGAAATTATTTACTATGAAATAATGTTCCATAATGGCAATTCAAACCAACAGTAGCCGAGGTTTGTAACAAGATTTCAGAAAATTTCCCATGTTTTAAATATCACATAACCAAATGAATGTAATTACACAATGTATACAAGTACTATTACCGGCAGTCCATCGGAGGGAGAATCCAAAAAAAAACCTACAGCCCCATATTGTAACCGCTTAAAACTTAGAAATGCCTCGTGGAGAAAGTGTAGGGAATGGTTACTAATAAATCATTAAAAACCCACAACTCACTCCTTTACAAATTCAAACACCCATCTTTTGCTCCCTTGGCAAATTAATGTATATAATAAATATACATTAAAAAAAATAATAAATATACAAATTAATGTATATAAAAAAAAAAAAAAAATGTATATAATAAAGCGTTAGACTGGAAAATTAAAAACACGATTAGACTTTCCTTACTTTCACATTCTCTACGTCAAAGCTTCCCAACATAACCATTACTAACAAAACTATACCCAGTCATATTTTTCTTTTGTCTTTCGCTTATCTTTTTCTTACGAAATAACTAGCAATGAACTCCAACTTATTGACTGCCCAAAAAACAAACCTTGTAGGCATTCAGATTCCAAGCTCAACAGGTTTGTATTCTATATATAATCTCCCCAAAAAAAAAAACAAATACATCAATCACGAACGACAATTCCACAATCACGTTTATATTTTAATGCTTTACAAAATTTCATATATTGTCAAGACATCGAAAGAAATAGGGTGAAACGAAGACAAGTTTTGTGAAAGCAACCAAGGAAATTACAAAGGCTTCACCCTCCTTCCACCTCCCATGCTTTCACAACATGTTCAGGTTCTACATCAAGCATTCACTATATGTTCTGGATATGCAAAATTTGACTCGTCCTCAAACAAAGGATTGCCTCATTCACTACACTACTTACATTTTACAAACTCTAGATGTGGAGACCACATCAACTACAGAAAATAGGAAGGAAAATAGAGATAAACGAATAGAAGCGCGGAGATTAAGCCGCCAACAAAACCAACCTCAATGTAAGAGCTAAATTGCCTTCAGTTCAATGTGCGTCCTTCCCTCCCGGCTAACTGTTAACATGTTCACATACTTTTAAAAACAGGTCTACAACAACAATCACCACCACTAGATGCACAAACACTTGGTAAACGTCCATCAGCAGACAGATACACCATAACCGAGACGAAAGGTTAGAGATTAAATTGTAAAACGTAAAATTGTCAAATATATTATATGCTATCTAAGTTATACTATATTTGATCATAGGGAAACGTCACCGCACAAACCCTGTTGGAAATACGTTGGTTAATTGTCGTTATTGTGATGCTTTGATGTGGCAAGCAGAGAGCCAAAGGAAAACCAGAGACATAACCAAATTGAGCTTCTCCATTTGTTGTCATGCGGGGCGTGTATCACTACCCAAGATGAAAGAAACCCCACCATATTTGGATAAACTTCTAAAAGATGCAAATTTCCTCCAACATATAAGGACGTTTAACTCTCTTTTCGCGTTTACGTCAATGGGGGCTAAAGTTGATGAATCGATCAATAGAAGACCTGGCCCATATTGCTACAGAGTTCATGGAAAAAATTACCACAGACTTGGGTCCCTTTTGCCGATTGATGGAGAGTCCCCCAAGTTTCTACAATTGTACATTTTTGATACGACGAATGAGGTGCAAAATAGAATTAAAGCCCTAAC
Organism: Camelina sativa; assembly: GCF_000633955.1. Taxonomy (NCBI): domain Eukaryota; kingdom Viridiplantae; phylum Streptophyta; class Magnoliopsida; order Brassicales; family Brassicaceae; genus Camelina; species Camelina sativa. The sequence goes on along the minus strand of NC_025691.1, from coordinate 27,943,124 downwards.
GAATGGGAAATCATTAACCCCACCTGATGAAAGCATAATCTGCGGATTGCTAGAGATGCTTGACGACACCAACGAGCTTGCAAAAATCTACAGAATGGCTAGAGATCAACATGAAGAGGCAGACCCAACAGAAATGTCCATTCGATTAGTGGGCCAACGACAACGCGGGAGACAGTATGACTTACCAACAGCTGATGAAATTGCAGGACTAATTATTGGTGACCTCTCTTTGACAATTGGTAAACGAGATGTCATTGTCCAATACAAGTCCAACAATCTGCAAAGGGTGAGCGAGTTACACCCGAAGTTCATGTCACTACAATACCCATTATTGTTTCCCTATGGTGAAGATGGTTATCATGAGCAAATACCACTGCTACCAGGAGAGAAGGCTATAAAGAGGGAATTTGTGACCATGCTTGAGTTCTATTCTTATCAAATTCAAACAAGACTGTCACAAGGTACGACTTTGATAAGATCAGGCCGTCTCCTTCAACAATATGTGGTGGATGCATATATTGCAATTAAACAAGAACGATTGGGTTGGCACGCGAGAAATCAGAAAACCTTGAGGGCAGAACTTTACCACAACATATGTGATGCAATTGACAAAGGTGATAGTGATGCAAACAATTTGGGTAAACGAATAATCTTACCATCTTCGTTCACAGGAGGACCAAGATATATGGCTCAAAACAACCATGACGCAATGGGAATATGCAGATTATTTGGCAACCCAGATCTTTTCATTACCATAACAGCAAATCCAAACTGGGTTGAGATAAAGGACCATTTGGAAATCTCAGGAAACAGCACAGCCAGCGATAGACCAGATATCGAATGTCGTGTATTCAAAATGAAGTTAGAAGAATTGGTCGCAGATATTTGGGACGGAGTCTTCTTCGGAAAAGCAAAATCTGGTAATTACTTTTTTCCCCTTTTTGGGTGTCGACTGCAAAATCTGGTAAAATATACATCGTGTAATGCATAAAATACTAATGAAATACATTTACTAAAACAATTCTTTTGATGCAGTTATATACACCATCGAGTTTCAAAAGCGCGGCCTACCGCATGCAGATATCTTGGTTTGGTTAGAAAAAAGTATGAGGAATCCAACGGCAGAAGACATAGATAAAATCATCTCAGCTGAGATCCCAGATGAAAAAAAAGACAAAGAAGGTTTTATGATGGTGGAACAGTTTATGATGCATGGTCCATGTGCAAAAGATAATCCTAATTTAGCATGTACAAAGAATGGAGTGTGCACTAAAGAATTCCCAAGATCATACTCACAAGAAACATCGTTCGGAGACAATGGTTTTTTACGTATCGCCGCAGGCAAGACGATTCGAAGAAAATAACTAAAGGGAAATCAATACTGGATAATCGTTACGTTGTGCCGCACAACCTTCCCCTCCTTAAAAAGTACCAAGCGCATGTGAATGTGGAATGGTGTTGTAAGACAGAAGCGATTAAGTATTTATTCAAATACGTCACCAAAGGGGTGGACAGGGCAACCATTGTCGTAGAGACGGCTTCATGTGCTGCGGTTAAAATCAAGGCCGATGCAAATTATGTTGATGAGATTAAGAATTATCAAGAATGCTGATACATATCAGCATGTGAGGCGATGTGGCGTATCTTTTCCTTTGATATTCACTATAGCGTACCAGCTGTTCAACGTCTTCCATTGCATCTCCCTGAGCAGCAATCTCTTATATACAACGCTATGCAGAGTCTCGACAGTGTTATTTCACGGGACGGTGTTGAAAGAACAATGCTCACAGAGTGGATGGAGATGAATAAAACTGACGAGGAGGCACGGAGTTTGACATATGTACAGTTCCCAACTCAATTTGTATGGCATACCACTACCAAAATTTGGACAAAAAGGAAGCAAGGTTTTACCATCGGCAGGTTAGTAAATATACATCCAACAGTCGGAGAACTATACTACTTGAGGATTTTACTGTTCAAAGTCAAAGGCGTAACCATCTTTAGTGAGATCAAGACATTTGCAGGAGTTACTTATCAAAAATACAAGGAAACTTGTTGTGCAAGAGGGTTGCTAGATGGAGATAAAGAATGGATAGAAGCATTAGAGGAAACAGCACAATGGGGTTCAGCTAGCCAATTGCGAGATCTCTTTGTTACACTAATAATTTTCTGCCACGTTAGTAGTCCTTCAAAATTATGGAGCCATTGCTGGAAGTCTCTAGCCGAAGACATAGAGTACAACCAACAGAATGTTTTAAACATGCCCCATTTATATCTCACAGAAGATCAACTAAAGAGTTACACTTTGATAGAGATGGAGAAGATCATGCATCTAATGGGATTCAGAAACGAAATATTAGTATAGGATCATGCATCTAATGGGATCATGCATCTAATGATATACATATACTAGTATAGTCAAAACGAAATATTGATCTTGACAAAGATATTATTTTTCTTAAAATTAAAATATTGATACTAGTAGTCAAACCCGACAATAAATAAGGACCAAGTCTGCAGAGAGGATGGACATTCAAAGATTGTGGTTAACTGTGAAACGACCTAGAGGTCACACTACCAAAAAAGCTGTAATTTGTTGCAAAATTTATATTGGGGCAATGAAATTAATTAACTAAGAAAAGTGCCTAGAGCCGATTGACGCTTTAATTTGGGTCAAATTTAAATCCGAACAGGAGTTAACAAGCGGCACGTGAGAAGCAAGTATGTAGAGGCGGTGGAAGCACAAGCAAATTAAAAAGGAGTGCAACCGAGCAAAGTTGCATATAAGAGTCTCAAACCTTATCAGAGTGTATGATCATAGTGTATGGCTAATGGCTCTATTCTTGGTTGATAAGAAGGTTTTGCAAATAGACTTTTAACATTGCCAAAGAAGATTTTAGTTATTTCTGTTTCTGGAATTTAAATTAAAAAACATGAACATATGTAGTTGAAAAGTTCTTGAATAATTAAATGAGTTCAAAACACAAGGATCGGAGATCAATCATTTGAAGGTAGGTTCTCCAAGATGTGAAAGTGGCTATAAGCAAAACAATGTATTTGAGAAAAAAACCACATTATATCACCGAAACCATAAGAAAGAAAAAAAACTGAAGTTCATTTAACTGATTTCCCTACATTTCCTTTTCTTTTGCCTATTGGGTGTATTTTTCCTAATGTGCACCATACTTGGAACATAACTGAGGAGAAGTGGCCAATTGGAATATGATGCCCTTGTAGTATCTTTATAGACTTCTTTGTATATATCCTCTCCAACAACGTAGATTCTGGTCATATATCCATCATCCATGTCAGCATCAGAACACACTGCTACTTTATTCTCCTCGTCCAACAAGAAGCTTGTCACATTCACCACACTTTCTAAATTAAATCTATGATAATCCACTGTTAAGACGAAGTTGCTCCACGACAACTCTATGCTCTCATCAATCTTATTTGTCACACATATCTTCATCACATTTGAAAAATCAAGAATATTCTGATGTAACACCGAGAGTTTTTCTTCCTTAACAACTGATAGAGCCGCGGTATCTTCAGGATTATTACTTTGAAACGGAAGAGAAAAACGCCCGAAGCTCTCGGTTGTGAAATCAAAATACAGCATGAAAAGGCCGGTTTGTTTATCTCCAGCAACCTAGTAAGTATTTCCTTTCAAAGACCTGCCGCCGCTAAATACGCCATAGTCACGGATGAAGTAATCAAGAACCCTCCAAGAATCAGAGCTAAACTCATAGATCTCAAACTCAGCAACCAATTGTTCCTGGTCGTTTTCATAACTGTAAGACCTCAAGATTTTGAAGCTACGGCCAGAAGACTTGCTGTTTACGTATCCTAGAGCATAATAATCACCACGCTGGTAACGAGTTCTTGGCTTGATCCGCCGGGTTTGACCTGTACAGGGGTTCCAAACTACAAGTCTAGTGTATTCCTTATCAGAGCATAATATTAAACCGTCACAGTGAAAGATTTTAGATATTTTCAAATCTTTCGAGTCCTTTAGACTTGTCAATTTACCCGAAAACTCAATAGATGGATCAACGCTGTTGTGAATTCCATGGTGATCGACGCTAACTGAATGAACACCAAAATTACTCAGCAACATCAACTTACTTGCTGCTTTACCAAAGTTCTTCTTGATGAAGTTGGGATCTCTGAATAAAGCGTACCATCGTTTGCAAGTAGTTTGCAATTTCGCTAGAGAGTTGGTAGGAACCCTAGAGAGTATTTCGGATTCCAAATCGTTTGGAAGATCAGAGATCATCATTGTCTTTCTCGTACTCTCTGA
>NC_025691.1:27931251-27938270 GCF_000633955.1 Camelina sativa | reverse complement strand
AAAAAAAAAAAAAAAAAAAAAAAACTGAAAGTGTGGTATTTGATAGGAGGAATTATTCTAAAATAATTGACAAAGCTTATATATATAGACTACTAAAATTTTACATGCTTATAAAAAAAATTAAGATTTTGAACTTTGTCTAAAATGATATGAAACACTGAAGCTTAATTAGCAACCTTCATCACCACCAAACCAGCCGCTGCCACCACGGCCACCAATATTCCAAGTCCCTCTATGAACCCCAAAACCACGAATTCCATAATCTCGGCCACCATTATTCCAAAACCCTCCATAATACCCGAAACCTCGAATTCCCACATCTCCACCGCCGCGATCATTTCCCTGACCTCCTCCTCCCGTGTTTCCTTCTCCGCCGTCCTCACCACCCTCATCTTTGACCCGGCTTCCAGTCAAAGCCACAAGAAACATCAAAACACCAACACAAGAAGCAATAGCTATGACTATTATTATCCACGTCTCCATCTTAAGCAAAAACTCCACATTTACTTATCCTTCATATGTGTATATTATACATATGTATACTTGATATAGTTTGTTTCCGAGCTTTGCCTGTAGACAAATAACGTGTCAAGTTAGTATATATTGACCTAGAATTTTTATTATACATATTCAAACGAATTTTTATTATACATATTATACTATAGTATTTATATATATTAATACCTTTACGTATTCAAAGTTTTCATTATGGATTAAATTAAAAAAAACTTGGGAAGAAGTCTGTACCGTATCATAGTTGCTTTCTTAAATTTCTTTGATACCAATACTAACTATGATATTATATATGTTTTACCAAAAAAAACTATGATATTATGTTTTAACATATCGTCTTTTTCTAAGGATTGACTTGGTCAATCGGACTCGAATTCATGACACTGTTTTGGAGAAGGTATACGACACGGTTAAAGTCGTTGGTTTGAAAGATGTTGTTTGGCTAGGTCCGGAATCTCTTAGTTATTTTGGAAAAAAAAAAAAAAAAAACACTTCCAATGCCCTTGTTTATCTTGCTATGTTTATTCAAAATTTTGCGTTGCGTTGCGTGTGTTAACCAGACTTTTTTTCTCAGCAAGTTCTATTTACCGCAATTACTAAAACGAACGGGCCGGAGAAAAGAGCCCATTTAGAATTTCGTTTGGGCGAAAACTCAAATCCGAACGGGTCTTAACCCGACCCATATAACATCACTGCTTACAAGAGAGATTTAGGACTTTTGGGGGATTTTTTTTAGTCGTGAAACAAAATTTTTGCCGACCTACGGAGCCGTCGCCTCGTATATATACAAAAAACCCCATCCCTAACTCTTTCTTCTTCTTCTTCTTCTTCTTCTTCTTCTTCTTCCAATCGATCTAGAGAGAGATGTCAGGTTTAGCTTGTAATTCGTGTAACAAGGAGTTCGAAGACGACGCTGAGCAAAAGTTCCATTACAAATCCGAATGGCACCGTTACAATCTCAAGCGCAAGGTGAATACAAATCAATCTCTCCTCTCTTTTTTTTTTTCTTGGCTTTTTGCGTTTTCCTGTTCGTTTGCGTTAAGAGTTTGATTAGCTTATAAGAATCGTGATTTGTGATTATGATGCAACAACAGATTGATTCACAATAGTTTTTTGAAATGTTTAATTATTATAGATAGCTGGTGTTCCTGGAGTTACAGAGTCACTGTTTGAAGCTAGACAAGCTGCTATAGCTCAGGAGAAGGTCAAAGCTGTTGAAGCACCTATGCTTTATACCTGTGGGATCTGTAATAAAGGTTACAGGAGTTCCAAGGCTCATGAGCAGCATCTTAAGTCCAAGAGCCATGTTTTGAAGGCTTCGGCGAGTAACAAAGAGGAAGGTGATATAGCGATCATCAAGCAGCTCCCTCCTCGCCGTGTTGAGAAGAACGACCCTGCTCAGTTGAAGGGTTCGATTGAGGAGGAAAGTGAAGAGAGTGAGGATGAATGGACTGAGGTTGATTCGGATGAGGATTTGGATGCGGAAATGAATGAGTCTGGTTCTGGTGAAGATGAAGAAGATATGGATGAGGATGGTATCGAGTTTGAGTTGGACCCGTCTTGCTGTTTGATGTGTGATAGGAAGCATAGGACGATTGAGAAATGTATGGTTCATATGCATAAGTTCCATGGATTCTTCATTCCTGATGTCGAGTACTTGAAGGATCCTAAAGGGTTTCTAACTTACCTCGGCCTAAAGGTTTGTGCATTCTGTTTAGTCTGTCTTATCACTTTAGCCCTGTGTGTTCTTGGGTCCTTACATATATGGTTGTTGTTTCAGGTCAAGAGAGACTTTGTGTGTCTGTACTGCAATGAATTGTGCCGTCCATTCAGCAGTTTGGAAGCTGTTCGAAAACACATGGAAGCCAAAGGTCATTGCAAAGTGCATTATGGTGATGGTGGTGATGAAGAAGATGCAGAGCTAGAAGAGTTCTATGACTACAGCAGCAGGTTCCAGTTCTTCCTCTGTTGGTATCTTATTTACCTAACCTCACCTAAATGTGCTTGAACTAATTGTTTCTTCTTTTTGATGTGTGTTTGTGCAGTTATGCGAATGGAGACGAAAATCAGATGGTTGTGTCCGGTGAGTCAGTGAACACTGTAGAGCTTTTGGGTGGGTCTGAGCTTGTGATCACCAAGAGAACCGATAACAAAGTAACCTCTAGGACTCTCGGGTCTAGAGAATTCATGCGCTACTACAAACAGAAGCCACCCCCGTCTTCTCAGAAGAACCTTGTCAACTCTTTAACCTCGAGGTTTGTCTTTTTACCCATCAGAGATCATTTCTCTCTCTGTATGTCTAGAGTTAGCATTGCAGAATCTGACTTGAAATGAAATCTTAAACACAGGTACAAGAGAATGGGTCTAGCAACAGTGCATTCAAAGGAAGATATGGTGAGGATGAAGGTGCTGAGAGAGATGAACAAAAGAGGAGCAAGAAGCAGTGTCAGGCTGGGAATGAAGAGCAACGTCATCAGAAATCTGCCCAACAACGTCACCTATTAAGTTGTTGCTCCTCAAAACATTCAGGTCTCTCCGCTTTGTTTAATTCTGTAATGCATCATCGTATCGTGAGATCACAGGACAGATTTTTGTGGAACTTGTGTTGGCGAGTGAATCCAGAAGCTATCAAAGTTTTTTCATTAGTACCAAAGTATTGTAGGCCTATTGGGGTCCCTTTTTGTCCGGTTTAGTCTTTTGAAAGTGTTACGTTTTGGCTGAGTTTGCTGTCTGTATCTCTTGCCCAGTACTTTGTATTTCATATTCTTGTTAACTACTACTACACAGTCACTTGTTCGATTGTTCTCTCGCTAACATAATACCTAGTTACATACACTTGTTCGAGAGGCCACCTGCCCGTCACAGTGTCATCAAGCTCTTAGATCGCCTTCTCTACAATAGACTGTGCTCCTTCCCGCAACAATGAAACTCCAAGTTTAAAGATGGCCTGCAAACCTGGTTTGGGTCACACGATACATGCGAAGCACTTGAGAGTTCTAAAAAGTAAAAACACTAGAGCAGCTACAGACTATAGTCTCAAATTCTTTAAAGAATGCAACTGAACAGAGAGTAAACTAAAACCAATAACAAAATTATTGTTTAAAAAATATATATATAAAAACATAGTATTATTGTTTAAAAAATCTCTGATTATATTATTTCTAAATGTAGAAAAATAAAAACTGATTTTGCATATCAGAATAATTATTTTTTTTTGGCAAACATCAGAAAATAATGATAAGATTGATTTTAATCCGCGAATTAATAAAAAAAAAAAAGGAGCGAACTGTTCAACCCTAATAAGCGGGAAGCTCTAAACAAAATTGGAGGGAAAATTGCCCCCAAAAAAGAAAAACTCTCAATTCATCGCTCCCAAAAATCTTTTCACTTCCACTTTAATCACTTCTCAACTTCCCAATCCCTTCAGTAGGGTTTTCCGATTTCCAAAGCTTCGATTCGAAAAATGTTCTCCAGCAGCCAATTCGAGCCTAACTCAGCCTTCTCCGGCGGCGGATTCATGTCTTCTCAGCCTTCTCAGGCCTACGAATCCTCTTCCTCCACCGCTAAGGTAAATTTTAATCACATCTCCCCCTTTTTCCCTTATTTTTGAACCGATCGAAAGTTTCAGAAACAAATTGATTCGATTGCTAAATCCGATTTGTGAAAAAATAAATTGCAGAATCGTGAGTTTCAAGGTCTTGTTCCGGTGACGGTGAAGCAAATCACCGAATGTTTTCAATCCGGTAGTGAGAAATCTGGTCTCGTCATCAATGGGATCTCACTTACAAACGTACATGAATATCAATCTCACCAGATTCTAGATTTCTACTGTATTTAGTTATTATATACAAAGGATGCTCAATTGTGTGGATGTTTTGAATTTGTAGGTCTCACTTGTTGGTCTAGTGTGTGACAAAGATGGTTCCAAAGTCACAGAAGTTAGATTCACTCTTGATGATGGTACAGGACGTATCGACTGTAAAAGATGGTATACAAACACACAGATACTATTCCTTTTTGATTGATGATGCAAAGAGTTGTGTTTTTTTAGGTGAAGTTTGTTCGTTTCTTTATAGGGTGAATGAATCTTTTGACGCTAGAGAAATGGAGTCTGTGCGGTTAGTATCTTTTTGGTTTTGTCGTCTGATTTTATGGTGAAGATTACATTTGTTTCGGAGTTGTTTTCTAATGGGAGAGCTTGTGAAACGGAACAGTGATGGAACTTATGTGCGTCTCAATGGTCATTTGAAGACGTTTCAGGGGAAAACTCAGCTTCTTGTTTTCTCTGTCAGGTATGTTTTTTGATGGAAACTTCGGCATTTGCAATAGATTTTGGTATGTTCTACTTAAGGTTGTTAGATATATGTGAAAATCATTTTGAGTATTAAAGATTGTTTTTGTTTTTGCAGGCCTATAAGGGATTTCAATGAGGTTACCTTTCACTACATTGAGTGTATACACTTCTACTCCCAGAACTCTGAATCACAGGTAATAGAAAATGGAATAAAGCAAAAGATTAACTTTGTTGTCGTAAGATCACACATTTCAATCAATGCTCTCTGACATGTGTTTTCTCAATAGGGGCAACAAGCTGGTGATGTTACTCAGTCGGTTAACACCACGTTTCAAGGTGGATCAAACACAAACCAGGCAGCACCATTGAACCCTGTACGTTGAGATTCACCAAGTATTTTTTTTTTTTTTTGGGTTTCCTTCATGACATGATTTGCTTGCTTAAAATATCATTGTTGTTGCTCTCTTTTTAGGTGATGTCTTCTCAAAACGATGGGAATGGTCGCAAGAACTTAGATGACATGATTCTAGACTATCTAAAGCAACCTGCTTGCACGTGAGTTTGAGTTTGCTTCACCTTGCACCACTTCGAATCAAAACCCATTATGATTGCACCACCTGAAGTCGGTCGAATAATTGTTATTTGTTCATTGCAGTGCAAGACAACAAGGTATACACATTGATGAAATTGCTCAGCAATTGAAGATCCCAAAGAACAAGCTAGAGTATGCTCTTTTCTCCTTTCTCCTTATAACCTCTGTCTCTCTTTACTGTCAAAGTTGTTGTGTTCATGAGTTTGCTTTGTTTTCTTTCTGGTGTATGTGTAGGGGCGTTATTCAATCACTGGAAGGAGATGGTCTGATATACTCGACAATCGATGAGTATCACTTCAAGCACGTCGAGCTTTGATCTTATCTAAAAGTCATCTAGAGTTTGGTTAATCCGTAGATAAAGAGTCATTAGTATTTGTGTGGTGATTTGAGAGATGTTTTCAGTATCTAGAACCTAGGATTACGTCTAGTTCAATTCTGAAACTCTGGTATCGTTGGATTGTTTCCTTGTTTCCTTCAATTTGGTAAACCGACATCAAAAAGTTCAAAGTTGCTTATTTTTATCTGAAACAAAATGTGTTTTTAAGTCAATGGTGTGTGATGCGACATATGTTGCAGACTGAATCAAACTTTTAGATGAAATTATTAATTTGAAGTCCAAGTCTAAAAAAAATCTTAATTTCATTAAATCAAACTGCATTACATGTTGCACACAAAAAACATTATCAATATCATTACATAGAAAGAAATACAAATTAGCAAATCATTAAGACCCACAAAATAAAACATACTTCGAAACCCTAATTAGGCTCTGTTTCACGCTGCTTGTCAAATAGTTCGCGACAGAGAGGGCATGTGCCATTAGATCGATCTACCCACTTATTGACACATTCTTCATGATAACAATGCGAGCAGTTAGGCACGTGGCAGTAATCCTCGGTTCTAGATAGATCCAGATCTTCCAAACAGATGGCACAAGTCGTCAAATCTGTTGCCGACGGAGCAGAGTTGCGACGCACAACGTTGTACACCTTCTGTGTCAGTTTGACAGTGCCTTTCATGAATAAAGGTGGTTGTGGCAAGTTAGAACTTTTGCTTCTTTGTCGTAGGGCTTGGACAACAATCTCATCAGCTATGTATTCGGACAAGAGACCATCGTGGAGTTGGCTATGGAGAGTTCGATAGACGTCCTTTGGCTCGAAGGTTCGGAGTTTCAGAATGAATTTTGAGTCTGGACCTGGTGGAGAATTACGGTAAGATCCGACACTCTTGATGCTATGATGATCATCGTTCTTCTCTATGATAAACTCCTCGAAGTACCCTCTCTTTACAGTGATTTTCACCGTGCTTAATAACCCTAACGACGGATCTTGAGACGTAGCTTCTACATTAACATCGAGTCTGATTGATTCAGTATCCATTGTCGGAGTGAAATCAGAAAAAGAAAACTCAGAGACAGAATGAAAAGATGAGTCGTAAAAGATTAGGATAAGATTGTGGAGAAGGTTTAGTGTGTGTTGTGTTATATTTATAGTAGCAAAACTCTGTTTATATAATTTTGTTCTGACTCCTAACGCGTTAATGTAATTTCCTTTTCTTTATTTTTCCTTTCTTAGTTAGTTTCTTAATTTCCTTTTCTTTTTCTTTAAAGCAATTTTTGAT
>NC_025691.1:27918904-27926368 GCF_000633955.1 Camelina sativa | reverse complement strand
GTAGATAAAGAGTCATTAGTATTTGTGTGGTGATTTGAGAGATGTTTTCAGTATCTAGAACCTAGGATTACGTCTAGTTCAATTCTGAAACTCTGGTATCGTTGGATTGTTTCCTTGTTTCCTTCAATTTGGTAAACCGACATCAAAAAGTTCAAAGTTGCTTATTTTTATCTGAAACAAAATGTGTTTTTAAGTCAATGGTGTGTGATGCGACATATGTTGCAGACTGAATCAAACTTTTAGATGAAATTATTAATTTGAAGTCCAAGTCTAAAAAAAATCTTAATTTCATTAAATCAAACTGCATTACATGTTGCACACAAAAAACATTATCAATATCATTACATAGAAAGAAATACAAATTAGCAAATCATTAAGACCCACAAAATAAAACATACTTCGAAACCCTAATTAGGCTCTGTTTCACGCTGCTTGTCAAATAGTTCGCGACAGAGAGGGCATGTGCCATTAGATCGATCTACCCACTTATTGACACATTCTTCATGATAACAATGCGAGCAGTTAGGCACGTGGCAGTAATCCTCGGTTCTAGATAGATCCAGATCTTCCAAACAGATGGCACAAGTCGTCAAATCTGTTGCCGACGGAGCAGAGTTGCGACGCACAACGTTGTACACCTTCTGTGTCAGTTTGACAGTGCCTTTCATGAATAAAGGTGGTTGTGGCAAGTTAGAACTTTTGCTTCTTTGTCGTAGGGCTTGGACAACAATCTCATCAGCTATGTATTCGGACAAGAGACCATCGTGGAGTTGGCTATGGAGAGTTCGATAGACGTCCTTTGGCTCGAAGGTTCGGAGTTTCAGAATGAATTTTGAGTCTGGACCTGGTGGAGAATTACGGTAAGATCCGACACTCTTGATGCTATGATGATCATCGTTCTTCTCTATGATAAACTCCTCGAAGTACCCTCTCTTTACAGTGATTTTCACCGTGCTTAATAACCCTAACGACGGATCTTGAGACGTAGCTTCTACATTAACATCGAGTCTGATTGATTCAGTATCCATTGTCGGAGTGAAATCAGAAAAAGAAAACTCAGAGACAGAATGAAAAGATGAGTCGTAAAAGATTAGGATAAGATTGTGGAGAAGGTTTAGTGTGTGTTGTGTTATATTTATAGTAGCAAAACTCTGTTTATATAATTTTGTTCTGACTCCTAACGCGTTAATGTAATTTCCTTTTCTTTATTTTTCCTTTCTTAGTTAGTTTCTTAATTTCCTTTTCTTTTTCTTTAAAGCAATTTTTGATTAAGGTTCGTTAATTTATTTGTTAAATTTCCTTTTTCTTGTTGGTAAAACATATCTCGCTATACGAACTTAAACCAAATTAGGTTTCCTATGTGGTTTATAACTTTATTATTCAACCTAACAAAAGAAAAACAGAGAATCTATCTTAACAGTGTAATTAAATTTTGCATTTTGTTAACAATTATTATTCATAAACTAACTAAGATATAGATTTGATATGATGCATATATAATTTTTTGATATAAATATTGTACTTCTTATCACTTGAGATGGAGTGAGTAAAATTAAAATCCGATTTTTATGATAAAAGGATACTTAAAGTGTATTGCAAAATAAAATGTATAGAGTTGAAATCCTATTTAAAACAAAAATACTAGATTAAATCTAAAAAAGTGTGTGGATTACATTCAAAATTCAAATATCATCAACAAAAAATTAACATTTATGTCTTTAAATTTATTAATTACAAATACTTTATCTACTTAATCTAGGAATTTGTTAAAACTGATCATAATCTAATAATTTTGGAATCAAATAGTTAGCTGAAACCATTAGTTACCTGGTGAACCCCCTAACAGAGGCCCTGTCACTACTAAATAAAGATTATGGACTACAAATCTTCAACGTTGATCTCTATATTTCTCCTATTTTATGTTGTAACATCTCATCATTCTTTGAATAAAATAACAAATCTCAATATCAGTCCCTAAAACCAAAGGTACAAAATAAAACAGTCTAAAGCCAAATATAGAGGTAACAACAATAATGTCAAGTTCAAATTTAGCCAGCACAAATATATAAGTAAATGTCTCGGCACCATTAATCTTGAACGCTTCTTTAAGTCTGTATATATACCCAAGCTGATCCTCCTATTGCAAACTCAGGCTTTGAGGTTTGAGCTTTTAATATAGAACATAAGGGTGATAAATAACAACACCCAAAAATGGGTCTCAAAGTCTCCTCTTCTCTCCTCTGTCTCGCCATCTTACTCGCTGTTTCCTCCGTTGTATCAGCGGTTAACATAACCCGAGCGCTCGAGAAATACCCTGAATTCAGCAGCATGACTGAGCTTTTTGCCAAGACGGAGCTCACGCCGATTATCAACAAACGTCAGACCATCACCGTGCTGGCTCTTAGCAACGACGCTATTGGTTCCATCTCTGGTAGACCCGAGGAAGAGCTCAAGAACATCCTTATGAACCATGTTGTTCTTGACTACTTTGATGAGCTCAAGCTCAAGGCTCTCAAGGACAAAAGCACATTGCTCACTACCCTTTACCAGTCCACCGGTTTGGGACAACAGCAAAACGGTTTCCTCAACTGCACCAAATCTAACGGAAAGATTTACTTCGGTTCCGGTGTGAAAGGCGCTCCCCAAACCGCTGAGTACATTACGACAGTTTTCCGTAACCCATACAATCTCTCTGTGGTCCAGATCAGCATGCCCATTGTGGCTCCTGGACTTGGGGCTCCGGTTAAGGTTCCTCCACCCCCACCCATGTCTTCACCACCAGCTCCATCTCCCAAGAAGGGTTCTGCCACTCCAGCTCCTGGACCAGCTGAGGAAGAAGATTACGCAGACTCTCCTCCGGGTATGGCTCCAGAGACCGCACCCGCATCAGCACCATCAGAAGCTGATTCACCAGCTCCGGCACCAGAGAAGTCCGGTAAGAGAAAGATGCCAGCAGCTGACGAGGCTGAACCACCTTCTTCTGCGTCTAACACTGGCTTGAACTTTGGTGCTGTCCTTGTTATCGGGTTTGTTGCTAGCTTTGCTGGGTTCTAAGATGGATTAAGACAGAGTGCGTCAAGGGCAATAAACTGAAAATGAGACTCGCCAATAGACAGAGACAATGGTGATATGAAGTGGATCAATTACACTAACAATTTCTACCCACATTATTATACCTCAATCATTTATCATTTGGCAAAAATGTGATGTTCCGTCTTGTGAAACTTGTATTACCAAATTGTAACTTAATGTTATATCTTCATCCATCCAATCCATAACATAACTAACGCTTGCTTCAAACTAGCATAGTAGCATTACGAAATCCATAACATAACGAACGCTTGCTTCAATCTAGCATAAAAGCATTACGAAGACGACTTAATACCAAACTACATAAATCATTTCAAATCAACCAAATATATCAGAAATTTTTAGCTTCAGTAACCTGCACAAAGCCGATCAAGCACTGCAAATGATGAACATGTGGTTAAAGGGTTTTCACCAAACCATTAAAAATTAATCCTAAAAAGTCTTGCAGTTGCTCTAGATAGTCAAATATTAAAGCTAGGCTATTTGCCGATGGCTGAGGAATAGACAAAAGACTCAGCATTGATAGAAACTCTATTACTCCTATGTCATTTAATCTTCTCCACGATCTCCGTAATGACCTCTTCCATGTTCAGTTCCTTCATCGGTGTAAATGGGCGCTTCATACCCTACATAAGAAAGTCACATCATCTTCTATATACCTCTAAAAATTAAGAACATGAAAGCAAAAAAAATTCTTCTTGTATACCTAGTCACTAACAATCTGATCTGGTAGTTATTTTTGTTTCAAATGACTTAGCACGAAGCTCAAACAAGCCAAAACGGTACTTAGAAACGTAGCAGGGTGAAAACATAAAGTAAACAGCATTAGTGATCAGTTGACTCTGATCATCAATTTTGTGAGTGCTTACAGATCTAAAACTGATTTACAATTTCAAAAGCATGCCATGAAAGAAACTGCTTTATGAGAAGTAGAACGGAAAAGATGAGAAAACTCAATTCAAATGGAACAAAGCCACTCACAGAAGTGTGACCAAATCAGTATAAGAATGAAGTAGCTTACCAAAAGACTGATAAATGTTTCACCACCTTCCTCTCGAATCTCAAAGCAACCACGCCTTGGCTGTTAAAGCAGATGAGAAAAGGGAAAAAAAATTAGCATACTAATGGACCACATATTGTGTCACACATCCTCAAAACAATCATAAACAACAAGCATTTACAATAACATATATATACACATCTGCAGTAAAAAAAAAAAAAAGGATTCACTACCTTATCAGGATTCAGAGTCACAATGATGCCAGGAACAGCTTCCTCCAAACCTTCCTTCACCTGATTTGCCCTCTCCCTGAATGATTTGCATTGTTTGCTTCACGAAAACCACAACAAAAAAACTTACACTTAAGGTAACGAACGAGACATAGCATCATTCAAAGCACGATAGGCTAGATTTCTCTCCTCAAACATCACACCAATTACAATCAAGATGACGACTTCAATTTCTCAGAATGTGTTAAAAGATTCAAAGAACGAAAAAACCTAACAACAAGATAAGAGTAAACCCTAAGAAGCACGAACGCACAGAGAAGGACAAAAAAATCCAAAAGATATTTAGCTTCAAAATCGGAGAACAAAAAGCCCTAAATACTCGCTTCTACATTTTCCCCCAAATTTCTCCAAAAAAAAAACAAAAACAAAAACCTAAAAAAAAGGAAGAAGACAATTCGTTTACCAGTGCTCGATCACAATCTTCTTCTTCCCAGATTCGTCGTCATCTTCTTCCTTTGCTTCCTCTGCAGCAGCATCATCATCACCATGTTCCTCCTCCTCCTCCTCTTTCTCAACTTTCACAGCTACATCTTCTTCTTCTTCTTCTTCTTCTTCTTCTTCTTCTTCTTCTTCTTCTTTTTCTTTCTTAATCTTCTTCGTCGCTGCTCCACCAGCCTTCGCTTTCGCCTTCCTTTTCTTCTTCTCAGGAGATTCGAGCTGAACAAGCTTGGAAGAAGAACCGCTTCGTCGAGTGTCACTTCGAGTCTTCCGATCCATGCTTCGAAGCACTCTTGTCGACGGCGTAGTAGTAGCTACAGCTTTTCCTTTTCCTTCTCCTCCGTCAACCTGACTCTTCGGCGGCGCCATTTGTACGGAAAAGAGAGAGAGAGAGAAAAAAAAAGCTCCGTCGCCTAAACCAAAAAACCTCCGCACTCTCTCTCTCTCTCTCTTCTCTGTAGATATTTTCACTCTTTTCAACCGTTTGTTTTTATATATTTTATCTTTTGTACATTTTAGTTAAAAGACGATAGAGGCGCGGTTAAAAGATTAAAGTTACTCTTGGAAAGACACGTCATCATAAATTTGAATAGACGGTCAAGATTAACTGTGGAGTAATAATAAAGACTGACACTGTTACAATTGTTGTGTGATCATAAAAAAGGCGTGTGATGTTGTGAGTGGTGTGTTGGAATTAGGCGACATATCATTATATTTTTTTTTAACACACCATGACGTTTTACTTCTAAAGATTAAGACCACCTGCTGTTTTTGGTTATTTATCAATGTAAAAAAAAAATGGTTGCTGAAGCCGTTTTACAATTGGTCCTCTCAAGAGTAGATGATGCGTTGGTTCTTGACTTTCATCTATTCAATCAAGCACTTCTGACTAATCATATTTGGAAAATCATCAAGAGACCGGAGAGCTTGCTATACCGTCTTCTCAAGGCTAGATACTTTCGGGACACAAGACATTTTTAATGCTTCAAAGGATCATAAGCCTTCTTATGGATGAAATTCCCTCCGTTTTGGGTGTGAGTTACTAGCCACAAGAATCCAATATACCATCGGTAATGGTCAAAAAACAAGGATGGGTGTCGACCCCTGGTTACCAACCTCGCCCCCACGCCCTCCGACTGTCCTCAATGAGCCTAGTTCTGAGCTACCAGTGCAACTACTGATAGATCAACACACCAAACAATGGGACGAGATTAAGCTAGCCGCATATATTGATCCGAGTGATCATTATCTTATACGGAAGATATATCTCCCTCAGACTGATGAGTCAGACAATTATCTCTGGAATCTCACAACGGATGGTCAGTACAGAGTGAAATCTGGTTATTGGCAGGCCCTAACTATGACAAGAACTGAAGATACACCTCAAACTCCACTAGCTACTACGCCAGATATTGCTGCTAACATCTGGAAATTGGATATTAGTCCAAAACTTAAGCATTTTCTTTGGAGAATGGCTTCAAGAGCTTTAGGCGTTGCTGATAACCTAAGACGCAGAAACATTCATGTCAACCCGTACTGCTCCATCTGCTGTACCGAACTGGAAACGAGTGAACACCTATTCTTCTCATGCACTAATTCTATTGCGATCTGGAGAACACTAGGAATCTCTACCACAATGCTACCAGATCCGGCTATTGCAGTAGATAACAAACTCATGTACCTCTTCAACATCCATCAGGACCATAGCCTCCCTCAAATTAGTAGATATGCTTCGTTCTGGTTGTTGTGGTACTTATGGAAGAGTCGTAACAATCTGGTTTTCAACCACAAAATGATGGACCAAAACGTCATCAGCACGCAAATACTTTCTGATGTAGAGGAATGGATTACCAATACGTCTCCACAATCAGACGAAGGACATGAGGTTCACAGAGCCAGATCACAAGGTACAAAATGGACTCCACCAGACCAAGGATGGGTTAAATGTAACTATGATGCCTCCCACCATGACGGAGATCGCAATTCAGGTCTTGGATGGATCCTCTGTACTATAACTGGTGCTTTTCTTGAAGCAGGAATGGGAAAATTCCAAGGACGAGCTACCATTGAAGAATCTGAATGTACAACACTCATTTGGGCAATTCAATCATCATGGGGGTTAGGATATCGTGTTGTAGACTTCGAAGGTGACAACTCCACCATTACCAGATTACTCAATAATAAGATGACAAATCCTTGCTTACAACACTATCTGAATACTATTATGGCGTGGTGCTCAAGATTTACCGCTATACGATTCACTTTCACATTTCGAGAGCAGAATTCATGTGCAGATATCTTAAGCAAAATGGCAGTTGACAGTAATCAATTATATGCTCTGTTTAATGTATGTCCAATGTTTTTGTACCTTGTTGTAAATTCAGATCTTACTTTTGGATCTTAATAAAGTCATTGGAAGGAAAAAAAATATATATATATATATAAATATTTCAAATAATTGTAAATGTATTTAATCATAATTGTGTAATAATCAAAACTATATTTATCCGTAATCGTAACAAAGTGTGTGATTGAAAGCTGATAAATCAGAAAATGAAGTTTCGACAATGATCTGAACAAACTTAGCATCGATATATTGGTATAAGAATCAAGTAATTTCAATTCTTAAAGTCAGATCCAAGCATA
>NC_025691.1:27900841-27918845 GCF_000633955.1 Camelina sativa | reverse complement strand
CCCCCCCCCTCTTTTAAAAACTTGTTTTCAAACCGCTAATATTTGAAACTGAAACAATATATATATAAGCTTCACTAATGTAACAACAATGTATGTCTAATTCTATATTCGTCGATGTCGTAGATGTCATAAAGTAAAACACAAAAATTATAAGTCGATACTACTATTGGGATTGGACTACAAGGTACGTGTCCATCTCGAAAGATTGTTGCTTGCAAATTTGTGCAAACAATTATTAAATTTAGATAAAAGACAAATCAGCAATACATATATGTATAGAGATTTTTATTGATAATTATACGGTAAAAAAAAATACCAGAATTATATATGAAGTGTGTTACAAGTAGCATACCAAGCATGAATTCCGCATCAATCAAATCCTTTTTTTCCATGAATGTGTCACTTTCTGGTTTAAGTAGATATGTTTATATCAACTTGTAAATCACTAATAAAATATTACTTTTTTCTCGTCATTTTTTATGGAATTACCAAAACAGTTTTTAAATTACATTAGATATGTCTCGGGTAATACATATAACCCACAGGTGGAGCTAGGTTTGTGGTGAGTGGCTCAGTTGTAACACATCGATGAACGTTCACACACCTCGGTGGATACTACCAAAACATACATGTATCCGTATCAATCAAATTACGTTACGTTTTGTAGCAATTTGTGTAGTAGGTGTCCGCCATGCAAAATGAACACAATTAATAAGTACATCATATAGCACAAAGTGCCACTATAGTTTCTATTATCGTGCATATATAGTATTGATTTTTGAAAATTACATATAGTCAAGCAAATTGACTTAATTAAGATTGTTTTCTAACGGAAATTTTTAATAATTCTTCGTAGTAAAAAGTGGTTACCCAATAACATATTAGATTAGGAGTTAATATATAACACACGCAAAGATGATTTGATGAAATGAACGTGTCGTAATTTCTTGTACGAGTGAGTATATCTTAACATTTTGAAGATTTTGAACTGTAAACAGATTATAACAATCTTTTAACATATTTTTGCTAATAAAAAAAATCGTTATACGTAATGGTGATAGCTTCGGAGGAAACATTAAGACTAAAATGTACAAAGAACGGTAGGTTCCTAATGATCGGGACACTCGTCCTTGATTGAAGACGCATTTCGTTTTCTTACATGAAGTGTTTGATAAGTTAAACCTATTGTATTTTCTGGAAGACTATGAATATATATGAGGGAAAATACTATAATATATATAGTATTATATCTTCTCAAAGTATAATTGTCGTGGCTATTTTCAAAATCGGCATGTTTCATCTGATAGAATTCTAATATATTATTTTAGTTAACGAAAATTTGAGCAACATAGTTTATTAACTCAGTGGTGTCGTCCAAAAAATAGATAATTTTATCGATAAATACACTTGATTGCGGTTAAATGTCTACTAATTAAGCGAATTTGTGCAATTTTCTTGTACTTTTGATGACGTAGTCCAAGCTAATTGTTTCTAAATATGAGAATATTAATGTACGTAAATATGTTGTTGTTTGTGATCAAGTTCTTCATATCCTATACTACTAGCTAGTAAGTCAAACCGGAATTTCTAAATGAAATGTTGGGTTTCTACTTATTAATTACTACTATATAAGCCTCTTTGTCGGGTATCATTAATATTTTAGGACAAGTCGTAAAAAGTTTTGGAGCAAACCAATAGTGTGTCCGCAATATTTGGACCGTAAAGGAAATGTGATTATCTATTAAGTAATTTATACCAAATGATCTCGAAGTGAGAGTACCTAAAGTGCTAGGTTGAGTTACCAATTGGTAAATTTTGTTGTTACTAAATCTCTTTAACAACATTTTTCTTCTTTGTGAATAGTAATGGAGCAAATGAATCCGCGGGTTGTTGAATGATTATATGAAATCCTTAAAGATACAATTGAAGGAGACAACAATTATACAAACAGTCATCCATATTATATCTTTGGTAAAAGTCCCAATTTTTTTTCTTTTCCAAATTGAAGTATAAGATACATTATAGAACTAATTAATATTGGTCATTTTGTGGTCTTGATAGGAAGAGATTTTTTTGTTCAAACTAATCATAGTCATCATCAGCAATATTTAAGAGAAATCATCATCATTTATCTTTCAAACCTTTAATGATTTAGCAATAATTAAGGTTGTTGATTCCTAGTGATAAACTATTTCTAGGCTCATTTGCAGATTTGGATAATAGTAGGGAGACAAAACGATCCTTTTTTTTTCTCACTCGATTCGACTCACAATAATAAAAGAAAAAGAACATAACCGAATCTCATGTAAATAAACACCAAGTCTAGTAAACAATGAACATGAATGGATAGAAAAATGTGTTCAAAAGACAAAGTCGTCAGCTTTATATTTTATTAATATGTATATGATTACATAGAAAAAATAATTTTTGGAATAATATTAATTGTTCAGGTGAGAAAAACTATATTACCTCTATTGGTCCACCTCTATACTATTCCCTTTTCTTCCCTTAAAGTGTTATTTAGTACCATTTTATTTGTAAAACTAAATCACAAATGAATGCAAAATATATACAATTTTGACTCTTTAAGCATCGACCATTGGTTCATTTACAGGCCAATCATATAAAAGAATTCTATACATTTTGATATGATCCGAGCCTAGGAACAAAATGAACTGAATCGTGGGAGATACGACACCAACACGTAATTATTTCAGGGGATATATATATGTATAAGGTAAGATGAATTAGTAAGGGTCCTAAAAGGAGAATTTCTTGACCAACTACACAAAATAAACAAAGGATAAAATTTGGACGTGGGAGGTTAAGCTGCATGTACCTTGTACTTGAAGACCCTTATTAGGTGAGAGCTTCATGCACACTCTCTCTAGTCTCTTCCACATTTTCCTCTTTTTTCTACATTATAATTTCTACTCGATAAGATAGTATAATGTTAATTCAATTATTTATAGATAATCACATAAACACTAAAATGTAAATACTTACAAAGCAGTATCTTATTATAAAGCAGTCTTCATTTTAAAGTTCCATGTCTTTCAATCTTGGATGGTAACTGTAATTGGGTTTCCTAAATATGCAAGAACTTAAATATTGTATATATTATAATTAATAAATTTATAAAGGCAAAACCGTGTTATAGTAATTGTTTTTTTAATAACATGCACGACAAAGTAAGAAGAAAAGAAGAAAAAACCCTACCCTTATTTTGTCTTCTTTGTCTTTTTCGCTTCTTCCTTCATAATTTCCTCCTTAGAATAGTCGCAAGTCATCCCTGTCTAGTGATATATAAATACCACCAAAACCCTAATCTCATAAAAGTTTTGGTTGTCTGGTTTTTCTTCTTCCATACAAGTAAGCCCAATATATCTCACCCTATACTTGTCATATCTCGTGTTGTTTTTTTCTTTTCGAATTCCTCTTTTAGTACCTTTATCTTATGGATTGTGAATCTTAGAGATGTTACTATATGTGTTTCAAGGAGATATTGAAAGGTTCTTGGACCTGGACTAAAGATCATATAAAATGGAACAAGGAGATCACCAACAGCAGAAGAAAGAAGAAGAAGCTTTGCCGCCAGGTTTCAGATTTCATCCAACGGATGAGGAGCTAATATCTTTTTACTTGGTTAATAAGATCGCCGATCAAAACTTCACCGGCAAAGCAATCGCCGATGTTGATCTCAACAAGTCCGAACCGTGGGAGCTTCCTGGTACGTTATTTACTCTTAAGACTTTCTTCCTACACACGCGCGCGCGCGCACACACACATAAAAGATCACATGTATATCTCTTCGATATGTAGATAAATATTTTTTTTTGATGGGTAGATAGATACATGTGCATATTGATATACATCGTTGATTTTATTCAAGATTGGTATGACCTTATTTATTTGGGTTAGAAAATATCCGAAGCAATTTTTTGAACATATTAAAAACCAAAATTATGTGTTCTTCTACTTTAAGCATATATATGGTATACATACATGAGGAAATTGATAGAAATGAGTCATTGAATGCTAAGAACATGCCACATGTATATATATATATATATGTGTGTATGTATATACTAGATCTACACATGTACACATAAATAATGATCTTCTATTTTGGGAAGCATCTAAAAGTTCATAACATATATTTACACCCACTATATATATAATTCGCCTTATGAAAATGCATGCAATAATGTCATGAGGATATTCTAGATACTAGTCGTAAGTCAGTTAGTGTAAAAGAGAGTACATTGGTTGTAATTCCTTTGTATTAGCTATCCCAATCACAATCTATAAAACTATTTTCTTGTACTATAAACTAATGAATTTTGCCCCCAAAAAAAAGCTAAGGGATAAGCATGTGGTTGTGGTGTGAAGGCTAGATAGATGTAAAAATCTTTTTTCCCTTTTTCCTTTCGGTCACAATATAAATGTAAAATATATGGAATACATTAATTTATCAAAAAAATCTTTGGAGTAGATGAAGTTTCCTTAAAAAATGCTCGGTATAGAAAGAGAGAGAGAAAAAAGTAAGCATGTATCTTGAAAATAGAAAGTCACACGATGAAGTTTCCTAACAAACATTAGTTACATGAACGGAAGTCATGCATTCACTACCGTACGTACGTTAATTTCTCATCAACTTATTTTGTCTTTACTTCCATCCATAATCAAGATATTGATAAACTAACATTATCTTTGTTTCTTATCTAGTTATCTTAGTTCCAAACTGTGCGGATTATTCAGCTTAATAACACATTTTTTAAAAATATAACTTTATAACATAACAAATCACTCATCTAAAAAACCTAATTTATTAACATTCATCATTACTCAGCTCAAAATGTATCCACTATTTTACAGTTAACTTCATTACTCTAGGATTCATCTGACATACCAATACCATTTTTTCAAAGAGTCGCTTTACTAATCGTCACAACATAATATATTATTACCGTCGATTATAGAAGCAGAAAGCTTAATTATTAGTAATATATATGTTAACATTTTGGAAATATATCAAAAATATATATATATATATATATATATAGTTAATTCGCCAAGTTATTCACAAAGTTTCTGTTTGAGTAAATTGTTGATAGAGAAGGCGAAGATGGGAGGAAAAGAATGGTACTTTTTCAGTCTACGGGACCGGAAGTACCCGACAGGGGTGAGGACGAATAGGGCGACGAATACAGGATATTGGAAAACCACCGGAAAAGACAAAGAGATATATAATAGCACAACATCGGAGTTAGTCGGAATGAAGAAGACTTTGGTCTTCTACAGAGGAAGAGCTCCTCGTGGGGAGAAGACTAGTTGGGTCATGCATGAATATCGACTTCACTCTAAGTCTTCCTACAGAAACTCCAAGGTATAATATTTTCCCTCTTTGTTTTTTGTTACATAATTCTTATTTCGTCATCTATGATGGTACACGTAAATGCAGCAAGACGAGTGGGTAGTGTGTAGAGTATTCAAGAAAACAGAAGCAACCAAGAAATACATAAGCAGCAGTAGCAGCAGCACGAGTCATAACCACAACCACGCAAGAGCCTCATTACTATCAACCAATAACAACAACCCTAATTACTCATCAGACCTCCTTCAACTCCCACCGCATCTACACCCACACCCAAGCCTCAATATTAACCAGTCCATCATGGCTAATGCGGTTCACCTAGCCGAGCTCTCTAGGGTCTTCCGTGCCTCCACAAGCACCACCATGGACTCTGCTCATCATCAGCAGCTAATGAACTACAACGTCCACATGCCTGTCTCAGGGCTCAATCTCAACCTTGGCGGTGCACTGGTCCAGCCGCCTCCTGTTGTGTCACTCGAGGATGTCGCCTCGGTTAGTGCTTCGTTCAACGGCGAAAACGGGTTTGGAAATGTGGAGATGAGCCAGTGCATGGACTTGGATGGATACTGGCCATCTTATTAAGTGGTAATTGTCACCTTATGTTATGGTTCTTAATTTGTTTGCACGCGGAAGAAAGTTCCCTTTACTTGTCAGTAAAACCTTTTTGTTTGTTTTTATTGTCGCATTTGTTTACCTATTCTAGGAAGATATCAAGATTCAAAGGTTAGTCAAGCCAATTATGGTGTGACTCTTATGATTTTCAGTTACACATATATAAAAGCTGTAATATTAATATTTCCCAATATTTCAAAAAGGATAAAAGAAAAAAAAAACCATGGGTTTTAAAAAAGAGTAATGGAGGAACTCCCAAATTTATCCACAATAAATCACAAAATACTCAAACCAAGCCCTTGCTAGATTTCCTCTAGATGTCTAATCTTCTCTGTATAAAAAGACTGAAAACTTTATATCCAAAAGGTATCTCAAAAACGGAGAGAGAGAGAGAGAAGAAACACTTGTGCACAGCGAGCTTAAACCATAAGATACCTCTAACATAAGCTGTCTCTTTCATACTAACGAAGAAAACATATAGACTGTTGCTGAAGCACAAAGAGAACGCATCAAAATCCGTCTTTACCTGCAAGAGTATAGCGAAAGGTCAAGTCACTTGACACAAATCACTCCAAAGATTTAACCTCAGTCACTAGTGAGTAATAGCTTTTACACTATATGAGCATTTAACATAAGTCTATGGAAAGTAAGTTCTGGCTTGGCCTATCGACCTATTCAACGACTGCACATTCTTTGTTCCAGATCCATTCTGCGACGTGTATTTAAGCAGAATGTAAGATGTACCTCTAATATTTATAGCACGCGGAAGTGACAACAGCATAATCATGTGACTTCACTTGTCAGAATGACCCCTTTTGGCCTTACGGCGAGTATGGTGATGAGGCTGTCT
Source organism: Camelina sativa (assembly GCF_000633955.1). Classification (NCBI taxonomy): domain Eukaryota; kingdom Viridiplantae; phylum Streptophyta; class Magnoliopsida; order Brassicales; family Brassicaceae; genus Camelina; species Camelina sativa. The sequence continues at coordinate 27,912,006 of NC_025691.1, read as the reverse complement.
GATAGGCTTCTTTGTCTTTGTGCTGCAATAAACATATAACAAACTCACTGAAGGTCATTAAGTGAAATCGAGAATGGAGTATCTGTACTAACTAGAGAGCAATATACTGAAAGTTAATATTAACATCTTATAGATAATGATTGTTTATAAGAAACTTGCCAGAAGAGCGAACAGAGAAATTTGTACACTATGAAGATAGGTAACGCCAACAAAGCAGAGGCCTGCAGTGAACAGTTCAACATTTAAGCTGAGAGGCAAAAGAACAAAAAAGCATGATGTCTTAAAGAGTACAAGACCAGAAAACATACCGTAAACCAAATGAACTCTTTCGTGGCAAAAGGTTCCATCAGCTCATGGCTCTTCAATTTTCTTTCGACATTGGCTTGAAGCTTCACAGATAGACACACTTATCAGCTTAAAAGACAACATATTCCTCCAGAAATGGTACTACTATTCATAACTCGAATGTATATATAATATACACAGTGCTTCCCATTCTGACCTGATGGTGATACGTTGAGGCAGATTTTAGGGACTCTTTGTAGATGTGAACCGCCTTCTTTGTGTAAGGTTTCATGGTAGCTCTCACCTTATCAACATGTGGTTTTGTGGCCGTGGCTACTTGATCAACGTATGGCTTGCTAAATTTTTTAGCCTCCTGGAGAGCAAAAACAGAACGCATTAAGTGGATATTGTCATCAACGATAAGCTGAAAGACTAATATCAAAAAGAAAAAGAAAAAATACTTCACCTGGTAATATGGATCTACATGTTCTTGAAACTTAACAATATGTGGAGTAACTGCACTCTTGGAAGCATGGTAAGCCTCTTTCGCTTTGGTAGATAGTGTTTGCACGTGTGGCTCAACATGTGTTTTAACAGTCTCTTTCATGGCCGGAATATATTTCTGGAAACAGAATTGCATAAGCATAAGCATAACCATAAGAGCCTCATGAGGAGTAATGATAGACATTGGTTGTAAGCTGCTTACAGTTTTAACATTAGCCATGTGCGGTTTAGCCCATTTTTCAGCTTGATTTTTGGCTTGTGTCACCTAATAGATAATTAAACTTCATTAGACATACGTTTCCTTAAATAGACATGTATCATCATACGAATGGATAAACAGTACCTTATGAGTTACTTTCTCCATAATTGGTTTTCCGTGGGCGTCCCAATGTGTCCCAGCAACAGTCTGAGTTCAGGAAGTGCCGACTTTAGTTGAGAAAATCTATTGCGTCAGAAAGTCGTAAGAGACAAACTTTATTTACCTGAAATTTAGCCCAGTGTACAACAAGCCAAGGGGGAAGCCACGCGCCATGAACCTCCATCAGTTCCTTAGCCTTTGTGGTTGCTTCATACTTTGTCCGCACCATTTCTTCCTATAATTTCATTTTGATAAGATTAAAAAGTGATGGAAAAAAAACCCAAAAGTCGAGGAGAACCAAACCAAAAACCATGAGCACCATATCATCATACCTCGGAGAGTTTAAGAGCACGCTCAAGTTTTCGTATTTTGTTCTTCTGCTCTTCATTTGTCTTGTGAAACTGCAGGACTCTCTTGTTAAAATTTGGCAAAAAAAAAACAAAAAGCACACATCCATACTTGACTTGCATACAATTCCAAAATCTACATTAAAACCAAACATCGACTTTGAAAAGGAGTTGTCCTGTAGAACAGATAATATAACTAGGACACAAAAACTCCAAAGGGAAGACCAAAAAAAAAAAGTCACTCAGAGCTATATTTAATTGGCTAAAACCTTAAGAAAACCCAGCAAAAGATGAAACAAGGTAGATAAATAAGAAAAATCAATTACTTTGCACGACCAGAGTTAAGCTATATAAATGATTAACAGAGATACTAATAACGTGACTCACGAGAAAAAGGAAGCAAAGGATGTAAAGAACATACTTTCTCAAGTCTCGAGTTCAATTCATTTAGCTTTTTCTCGGCTGCACTACTCCGTGCTTCTGTGGATTCTTTCTCCTTGTTTTTTTGCTCTAGAAAGTTCTTGAGTACCTCAACCTGAAACGTTGAGAATAAGAATTAAGCAGCATAAATGCATATACAAGATGAGTTCTCAAAAAATAAAGATCTCTCACCTGCTTCTCTAACTCAGCNTTCATGGTAGCTCTCACCTTATCAACATGTGGTTTTGTGGCCGTGGCTACTTGATCAACGTATGGCTTGCTAAATTTTTTAGCCTCCTGGAGAGCAAAAACAGAACGCATTAAGTGGATATTGTCATCAACGATAAGCTGAAAGACTAATATCAAAAAGAAAAAGAAAAAATACTTCACCTGGTAATATGGATCTACATGTTCTTGAAACTTAACAATATGTGGAGTAACTGCACTCTTGGAAGCATGGTAAGCCTCTTTCGCTTTGGTAGATAGTGTTTGCACGTGTGGCTCAACATGTGTTTTAACAGTCTCTTTCATGGCCGGAATATATTTCTGGAAACAGAATTGCATAAGCATAAGCATAACCATAAGAGCCTCATGAGGAGTAATGATAGACATTGGTTGTAAGCTGCTTACAGTTTTAACATTAGCCATGTGCGGTTTAGCCCATTTTTCAGCTTGATTTTTGGCTTGTGTCACCTAATAGATAATTAAACTTCATTAGACATACGTTTCCTTAAATAGACATGTATCATCATACGAATGGATAAACAGTACCTTATGAGTTACTTTCTCCATAATTGGTTTTCCGTGGGCGTCCCAATGTGTCCCAGCAACAGTCTGAGTTCAGGAAGTGCCGACTTTAGTTGAGAAAATCTATTGCGTCAGAAAGTCGTAAGAGACAAACTTTATTTACCTGAAATTTAGCCCAGTGTACAACAAGCCAAGGGGGAAGCCACGCGCCATGAACCTCCATCAGTTCCTTAGCCTTTGTGGTTGCTTCATACTTTGTCCGCACCATTTCTTCCTATAATTTCATTTTGATAAGATTAAAAAGTGATGGAAAAAAAACCCAAAAGTCGAGGAGAACCAAACCAAAAACCATGAGCACCATATCATCATACCTCGGAGAGTTTAAGAGCACGCTCAAGTTTTCGTATTTTGTTCTTCTGCTCTTCATTTGTCTTGTGAAACTGCAGGACTCTCTTGTTAAAATTTGGCAAAAAAAAAACAAAAAGCACACATCCATACTTGACTTGCATACAATTCCAAAATCTACATTAAAACCAAACATCGACTTTGAAAAGGAGTTGTCCTGTAGAACAGATAATATAACTAGGACACAAAAACTCCAAAGGGAAGACCAAAAAAAAAAAGTCACTCAGAGCTATATTTAATTGGCTAAAACCTTAAGAAAACCCAGCAAAAGATGAAACAAGGTAGATAAATAAGAAAAATCAATTACTTTGCACGACCAGAGTTAAGCTATATAAATGATTAACAGAGATACTAATAACGTGACTCACGAGAAAAAGGAAGCAAAGGATGTAAAGAACATACTTTCTCAAGTCTCGAGTTCAATTCATTTAGCTTTTTCTCGGCTGCACTACTCCGTGCTTCTGTGGATTCTTTCTCCTTGTTTTTTTGCTCTAGAAAGTTCTTGAGTACCTCAACCTGAAACGTTGAGAATAAGAATTAAGCAGCATAAATGCATATACAAGATGAGTTCTCAAAAAATAAAGATCTCTCACCTGCTTCTCTAACTCAGCAGCTCGTGCTTGTGCTTTGCTCAACAATTCCACAGAATCTGATGAACCTTTTTTCTGAAAACAAGTGAAGGAAGATTACAAAACTGAAGCTGAAAGCAAGATTACAAATCTATACAACGAAGTGTAAGACACCATAACAATAAGATATGCATGCATACCTTTAGTGAAGAAACCTCAGTCTCCAAAGAAGCAACTTTGGCTTGTCTCTCTTGAAGAAGCTTCTCCTTCTCTGCTACTAACTCTTCTCTCCCTTTAAGTTCTCTTGTTTTCTCATCAATTTGAGATTCTTCACAAAACCCCAAAACAAACAAAATTAAAAATAAAAAAAAAAACATCAAAATTAGAGAATTCGCACAAAAGTTAAAAAAATCGAAGTAACTGTAAGATTCCGAGTGTAAAAACCTAGGGCACGGATTTTAGCATTAAGTTGATCCAATTCGATTTCACCGCCGTCGGATCGGTGTTTCGGTTCTTCACCGCCGTCGATTCCAGCGTCGGCGAAGACAAGACAAGTGGTGAAATTGAAAACCAAGGCGAGAAATAGTAACAAAGCCACGAGTTTCGCGGCCGCCATGTTCTGAATAAACTAACGAAGAAGATTGATTTCGCCGGAGAATTTGCCAACAGAAAACAGTTTTTTTTTTTTTTTTTTGGGTTCTCTCTTCTTCGAATTTGTTTGTTTGATCAAATTGGACTTTAAAACAAAAAAAGGACGACAAGTTTTTTTTTTTTGTGTGTGTGTGTGAGTGTGATGAGAGTGTGGTTTGGTGACTAACACGTGGCAATATATTCTCAGGATACGGAAAGAAAACTTACTACTGAGAAGGTAAAGTATAAAAGTCACTGTGACTCATTTTTTTTTTTTAATGTCTCAAATTGTATTAATGTTTCTCTTACTATCTTTGAAAAAAAAAAAANTAGACATTGGTTGTAAGCTGCTTACAGTTTTAACATTAGCCATGTGCGGTTTAGCCCATTTTTCAGCTTGATTTTTGGCTTGTGTCACCTAATAGATAATTAAACTTCATTAGACATACGTTTCCTTAAATAGACATGTATCATCATACGAATGGATAAACAGTACCTTATGAGTTACTTTCTCCATAATTGGTTTTCCGTGGGCGTCCCAATGTGTCCCAGCAACAGTCTGAGTTCAGGAAGTGCCGACTTTAGTTGAGAAAATCTATTGCGTCAGAAAGTCGTAAGAGACAAACTTTATTTACCTGAAATTTAGCCCAGTGTACAACAAGCCAAGGGGGAAGCCACGCGCCATGAACCTCCATCAGTTCCTTAGCCTTTGTGGTTGCTTCATACTTTGTCCGCACCATTTCTTCCTATAATTTCATTTTGATAAGATTAAAAAGTGATGGAAAAAAAACCCAAAAGTCGAGGAGAACCAAACCAAAAACCATGAGCACCATATCATCATACCTCGGAGAGTTTAAGAGCACGCTCAAGTTTTCGTATTTTGTTCTTCTGCTCTTCATTTGTCTTGTGAAACTGCAGGACTCTCTTGTTAAAATTTGGCAAAAAAAAAACAAAAAGCACACATCCATACTTGACTTGCATACAATTCCAAAATCTACATTAAAACCAAACATCGACTTTGAAAAGGAGTTGTCCTGTAGAACAGATAATATAACTAGGACACAAAAACTCCAAAGGGAAGACCAAAAAAAAAAAGTCACTCAGAGCTATATTTAATTGGCTAAAACCTTAAGAAAACCCAGCAAAAGATGAAACAAGGTAGATAAATAAGAAAAATCAATTACTTTGCACGACCAGAGTTAAGCTATATAAATGATTAACAGAGATACTAATAACGTGACTCACGAGAAAAAGGAAGCAAAGGATGTAAAGAACATACTTTCTCAAGTCTCGAGTTCAATTCATTTAGCTTTTTCTCGGCTGCACTACTCCGTGCTTCTGTGGATTCTTTCTCCTTGTTTTTTTGCTCTAGAAAGTTCTTGAGTACCTCAACCTGAAACGTTGAGAATAAGAATTAAGCAGCATAAATGCATATACAAGATGAGTTCTCAAAAAATAAAGATCTCTCACCTGCTTCTCTAACTCAGCAGCTCGTGCTTGTGCTTTGCTCAACAATTCCACAGAATCTGATGAACCTTTTTTCTGAAAACAAGTGAAGGAAGATTACAAAACTGAAGCTGAAAGCAAGATTACAAATCTATACAACGAAGTGTAAGACACCATAACAATAAGATATGCATGCATACCTTTAGTGAAGAAACCTCAGTCTCCAAAGAAGCAACTTTGGCTTGTCTCTCTTGAAGAAGCTTCTCCTTCTCTGCTACTAACTCTTCTCTCCCTTTAAGTTCTCTTGTTTTCTCATCAATTTGAGATTCTTCACAAAACCCCAAAACAAACAAAATTAAAAATAAAAAAAAAAACATCAAAATTAGAGAATTCGCACAAAAGTTAAAAAAATCGAAGTAACTGTAAGATTCCGAGTGTAAAAACCTAGGGCACGGATTTTAGCATTAAGTTGATCCAATTCGATTTCACCGCCGTCGGATCGGTGTTTCGGTTCTTCACCGCCGTCGATTCCAGCGTCGGCGAAGACAAGACAAGTGGTGAAATTGAAAACCAAGGCGAGAAATAGTAACAAAGCCACGAGTTTCGCGGCCGCCATGTTCTGAATAAACTAACGAAGAAGATTGATTTCGCCGGAGAATTTGCCAACAGAAAACAGGTTTTTTTTTTTTTTTTTGGGTTCTCTCTTCTTCGAATTTGTTTGTTTGATCAAATTGGACTTTAAAACAAAAAAAGGACGACAAGTTTTTTTTTTTTGTGTGTGTGTGTGAGTGTGATGAGAGTGTGGTTTGGTGACTAACACGTGGCAATATATTCTCAGGATACGGAAAGAAAACTTACTACTGAGAAGGTAAAGTATAAAAGTCACTGTGACTCATTTTTTTTTTTTAATGTCTCAAATTGTATTAATGTTTCTCTTACTATCTTTGAAAAAAAAAAAACTAAATTGGTTTGGTTTGGAATCTATATACATCTTATACAGTATCCATAATTATGTGAATACTTGTTCCCATAAGTGTTTTTTTTTTGTGATTATTACATAATGTTTAAAGTTAGATTTATTTCTATACAAATACAATCTTGGAATAATCAGTATTAAAATTGTTTTCGGTTATAAATTAACTTAAAAACATTCTGTAATAAACTAATAGAGTAATGTTTTTGGGTTGCACTTGCACATGTGCGCACAAAGCTCAATGGCTAAGGGTAGGTGGATAGGTTACCTACCAGTTCTTCATAATTTACTCGATTAAGCTATCGTACCTACCAGTACGCAGAGTCAGATAGGTTTTTTCTTTTGTTGCATGTTGGTGTTTAGTTTGCTACTGGTTTTAGAATCGAGTAAATATCATCATGCATATTCGATTGTGCTTTGAGCTTTCCTTTCTCCATGTTCTTCATAATTTCCACNCACGCGCCATGAACCTCCATCAGTTCCTTAGCCTTTGTGGTTGCTTCATACTTTGTCCGCACCATTTCTTCCTATAATTTCATTTTGATAAGATTAAAAAGTGATGGAAAAAAAACCCAAAAGTCGAGGAGAACCAAACCAAAAACCATGAGCACCATATCATCATACCTCGGAGAGTTTAAGAGCACGCTCAAGTTTTCGTATTTTGTTCTTCTGCTCTTCATTTGTCTTGTGAAACTGCAGGACTCTCTTGTTAAAATTTGGCAAAAAAAAAACAAAAAGCACACATCCATACTTGACTTGCATACAATTCCAAAATCTACATTAAAACCAAACATCGACTTTGAAAAGGAGTTGTCCTGTAGAACAGATAATATAACTAGGACACAAAAACTCCAAAGGGAAGACCAAAAAAAAAAAGTCACTCAGAGCTATATTTAATTGGCTAAAACCTTAAGAAAACCCAGCAAAAGATGAAACAAGGTAGATAAATAAGAAAAATCAATTACTTTGCACGACCAGAGTTAAGCTATATAAATGATTAACAGAGATACTAATAACGTGACTCACGAGAAAAAGGAAGCAAAGGATGTAAAGAACATACTTTCTCAAGTCTCGAGTTCAATTCATTTAGCTTTTTCTCGGCTGCACTACTCCGTGCTTCTGTGGATTCTTTCTCCTTGTTTTTTTGCTCTAGAAAGTTCTTGAGTACCTCAACCTGAAACGTTGAGAATAAGAATTAAGCAGCATAAATGCATATACAAGATGAGTTCTCAAAAAATAAAGATCTCTCACCTGCTTCTCTAACTCAGCAGCTCGTGCTTGTGCTTTGCTCAACAATTCCACAGAATCTGATGAACCTTTTTTCTGAAAACAAGTGAAGGAAGATTACAAAACTGAAGCTGAAAGCAAGATTACAAATCTATACAACGAAGTGTAAGACACCATAACAATAAGATATGCATGCATACCTTTAGTGAAGAAACCTCAGTCTCCAAAGAAGCAACTTTGGCTTGTCTCTCTTGAAGAAGCTTCTCCTTCTCTGCTACTAACTCTTCTCTCCCTTTAAGTTCTCTTGTTTTCTCATCAATTTGAGATTCTTCACAAAACCCCAAAACAAACAAAATTAAAAATAAAAAAAAAAACATCAAAATTAGAGAATTCGCACAAAAGTTAAAAAAATCGAAGTAACTGTAAGATTCCGAGTGTAAAAACCTAGGGCACGGATTTTAGCATTAAGTTGATCCAATTCGATTTCACCGCCGTCGGATCGGTGTTTCGGTTCTTCACCGCCGTCGATTCCAGCGTCGGCGAAGACAAGACAAGTGGTGAAATTGAAAACCAAGGCGAGAAATAGTAACAAAGCCACGAGTTTCGCGGCCGCCATGTTCTGAATAAACTAACGAAGAAGATTGATTTCGCCGGAGAATTTGCCAACAGAAAACAGGTTTTTTTTTTTTTTTTTGGGTTCTCTCTTCTTCGAATTTGTTTGTTTGATCAAATTGGACTTTAAAACAAAAAAAGGACGACAAGTTTTTTTTTTTTGTGTGTGTGTGTGAGTGTGATGAGAGTGTGGTTTGGTGACTAACACGTGGCAATATATTCTCAGGATACGGAAAGAAAACTTACTACTGAGAAGGTAAAGTATAAAAGTCACTGTGACTCATTTTTTTTTTTTAATGTCTCAAATTGTATTAATGTTTCTCTTACTATCTTTGAAAAAAAAAAAACTAAATTGGTTTGGTTTGGAATCTATATACATCTTATACAGTATCCATAATTATGTGAATACTTGTTCCCATAAGTGTTTTTTTTTTGTGATTATTACATAATGTTTAAAGTTAGATTTATTTCTATACAAATACAATCTTGGAATAATCAGTATTAAAATTGTTTTCGGTTATAAATTAACTTAAAAACATTCTGTAATAAACTAATAGAGTAATGTTTTTGGGTTGCACTTGCACATGTGCGCACAAAGCTCAATGGCTAAGGGTAGGTGGATAGGTTACCTACCAGTTCTTCATAATTTACTCGATTAAGCTATCGTACCTACCAGTACGCAGAGTCAGATAGGTTTTTTCTTTTGTTGCATGTTGGTGTTTAGTTTGCTACTGGTTTTAGAATCGAGTAAATATCATCATGCATATTCGATTGTGCTTTGAGCTTTCCTTTCTCCATGTTCTTCATAATTTCCACCAGTTCGTCCAAGCACCACTCTGACTCTGCGTACTGAATCGAGAAGAACACAAGTGCGATTTGCGACTCCTTGATCCTGTCGAAAAGGATCTCAAGACGTGCCCCCCTGGGCTCTTCCTCGTCGATATAGTACTTTATATTATTCTCCCTCAAGGCCTTCTTCAGAAAGCCTATGAAGCCAAGGCGAAGATCAGCCCCCCGGAAACTGATGAACACTTGAGGCAGCCATTCAGAGAGTAGTTTTTCCGTGGAAGCAGCGGGGGTGGTGATGGTCGCCATCGGAGATTTTTATCGGTCAACGTTAACTATCGGTCAGCTTATACCAAATGCTTACTACCCACCAATAATCACCAACTAATCATGGTAAGATCTATTCAACTATGGTGAGGCTAGACTTGCTTATCATTTTCATCTTTATATAATCTTAACTAGCTAAGATAATTAAATGTCCATGCCCTGTACAGTTGACAATTTGTATGGATCGGAGTTCAACTCTTAGACTTAGACAATAATCTTTCATCAATATTTAATTTTCCTGATCATTTTCTATTTTTAAGTCTAATTTAAACTTCAGAACTTAACCAAACTTTGTCTTTTATACCGAAATTAACTGACTTAGAAGCAAATATTGAAATTTTCCGCAATAAACCTAACTGAATATTCAGTGCAACTTCGACAACAACATTTCTTTCTTTAGGAGAACCGAACCAAACTTACTTAAACTTTCCCAAAAATTGTTAGGTCAAAAAGGTTTTTTGTGTTTTGCTTCACCTTGTAATCTTGTATGTTTAGAGTAACAAAGACTCACACTTACAAATTAAAGTCTTCAAATCTGAACATAAATTCTCCCTTACTTTGAGTCGCGCAACCTTTGATCTCTTCATACGATATGTCACTTCAAACTCAATAACGGTTTCAGTATAAAGACATTTCTCTTCATCGTCATCTTCATTTTTTGTTGATATACAATCCAACCAACTCGTAAAGCCAATAAAGACATGAGACGACACAAGCTTCCGTGGTGGGTCACTTGGTTGGTTCGCTCCAACCTCAATTGAGACTCCCTGATCGAGCAAGGCCTAAGCAATGGTAGCCGCACATTGAATTTAAGCGATTGGTAACTGAGAAGGTTCCGTTACTTGTAATAATTACTACAACAACGTATGAGAGCTCTCTTGTTCGTGTTTAATTGACGACACACTCTATAGCTCTTCGAATTCAGTAAAACTCATACTACAGCTCAAAAAGCTTCTGTTATGGGTTTATTTTTGATCCAAATTAATGGGCCTTCATATGACCCATTATCAGCCCACTAATTACTGTACCGGACTTTGTGTTGACTGCTGTTGAGTGAGAGAATCAACCGCCGCGGAAGTTGGTTGGATTGGGAAAGAAAAGAAAAGAAAAAAAAAAAAAAATGGCGACTTGGATAATGTTACATCCTCCGAATTCATCTTATTTACGTCTCATGCCATCATCACCATCACCGTCGGCGGCTTCATCCACGTCGCGTCGAAGTAACCGTTGTCTCTTTAAGCCATTCCGATGCGTTCCACTTCAGCAACAACAAGATCCCCAGCTCGTCGAGCAGTCGCAGCAGGTACCAAAAACAAACAAAAATGTCTATGAATTTGAATTCGAATTCGTCTGTAATTTTCGAAATTTGAGGATTTTTTTTTGTTTTCGCTGAAGGGTGATTTCGATGGAGCTGTGATTCTGTGTGAGGATTGTAACGGGAAAGGATGGTTGCTCTGCGATTTCTGTAAAGGTCAGAAAACAAATGTGAAATCTGAGAACAATCGAATCTATCGACGATGCCCAACCTG
>NC_025691.1:27882360-27899991 GCF_000633955.1 Camelina sativa | reverse complement strand
TTTTTTTTTTTTTTTTTTTTTGTTGATTGAAAAATGTATGAGGTGAAGCTATGAAATGGTGAACTTTGAATACAGGTTGGATTTGTGTTGTGTGGAAAGTGTAAAGTGTTCAAGTGTGTCACATTTCCTAATTCAGAAGACGGGGATGAACTTATGTTCTAAAAGCTTCCCTTGTGGTATCTTCAATGTATACCCATTTGAGTTTTCAGGTTCCTTTCTTTTTGCCAATTGTTATATATATATATGTTGTCTTTACTCTGCCAAATATCAAATATAGCCATATGTATAAGCACAGTGTAACCATTAAGCAGACTAGTGAATCTCATTGGCTTCTTTACTGATCTCTCTATGTTCATGTGTGAAAGCTGACTTCCACACCTTTTTTACTTATTGATTTTTGAACTGCAATGTGTCTCATGTGGATAGGTTTATTCTTTCATTGATTAATGCCTTTGTAATAGGATTTGGTTGTCGTTATAACCTCAACACTCATCTTTAAAGCAGAAAACTACTACTACTAGTACACACTCCAACTGTTTTTATGATTCCAAGGCATATTGTTTTGTTCTTGGTAATTTGCTGATGATGGATCTTTGCTGTCTTTACAGAACCTGTAATTCATTATATCCTCGATATCAGGTTCAGGAGATGATTATGACAATGCACATGTATTAGGGGATTTGTTTAGATTAACAGATGGTATTAAATCTCAAGGAACAGAGGTGTCATGTGGCGTTTTCCGTTTTATCGGATCTCTATGTTTTATGTTTTGACTTTGACCCTCATTAATCATATGGCAGAGAACCAACATGTGATTTCATGAACATCTTTCTCTCCCTTTTCTTGAATCATGTTTTGGTTTAAGGGATTGTTAACTTAGTCCTTTTGAGTTTTGATTTGCCGTACTCTTTCCAGAGACGGACGTTATATGCATGTGATCACAATAATGGAGCTACTTAGTTTACATGAGAATATTCCTGTGACTCTGCTATTAGCTTATTATACAAGAGAAGCTTAGGATACCGTACTTTTGCCTTTGAATAGTTTTATAACCACATTCCACTTGGTGATTAAAAGTACAATTCCGTAATTATTGTTATGATTACATTATCCTATTATTTTAAATCTTCTGATTACTTTAACATAATTCTAACTTCCATTCACATGGCTGTTCCGGGAAGAACGCAAACTGCACAAATAGAAACATGAACCATTCTCTCTCTCTCTTAATAGGCACAGCGTTTTGGATTCTTGTGAGTTTGATTTCTGCTTAGAGTTAAAAGACAAAACATAGGTTTAATCAGTGTTACTTGTTCTCCTCTAGTTTCATTAGGTTCTATATACTATTATACTGAGATAAAGATCAACTTCCGTTAGTTTCCAAACTAACAGAATCTTCGGTTGCCATGAATCATCTTGCCGATGTGATATGTTTCTACTGACTTGTATTGCAGACGACTGGATTACAAAGGATTTATAAAAATTTGTGTAAAAGTTCAAATATTATTTTTCCCTGATTCGCTTATACAGTATCTGATTTGTTTTTAGTACCACGATGCTACTGCGTTTGTAATCAGGAATAGATAGTTAGATCAATGGGCTGGTGGGTTTTTCTGAGAAATTCCACCAGAGCAGAGAAAGAAATAAGAGTTACTTAAAGTTTTCATCAGTCTGAGGTAGCCACAACAAAAGTCAGAAACAGAGCAGAGAGGTACTTATAGTAGTTTCAGTGATCTGTTTGTACATTCCATTATTCAGAAATATATCCTCTTATTCGGAAGTTTTGAAGCACACAAATCCATATTCCTAGAGAAAAAAATGGGAATAAGCAGAATGGCTCAAGTCAATACAAGAGGAGGGAAAAAAAAGATGCAGAAGCAAGGAATGAACAAAACTATCTGCACATTGGGATGTTGTGAGGTTGGTGTGAAGGAGTCCTCGGACAATCCGATGGATGCCGGTAACTCGTCTTGTCATCTGCTGCTGCATTGAACTTGCACTCCTGTTTAGCTGCTGTTGTCTTCACCAGGTACCCTTCGTTCTTCTCCTCCATTATCTTCAATATGCTCTCGAAAACAGAAACTTCACACGGAATCCTCAAGAGACCGGCTTGTTGAAACCCAAACTCTTCTTCTGCCTCACGTAAAAGAACATAGAAAGCTTGGTGGCTAAGGTACTCTGTTGGTATTGTGTACCTCTTCTTCTCTAACCCGACCGAGACAGCTAGATACCCTTTCGGCACAGCTGTTACATCTGTAAATGACAGTGTCCTCTTCAGAAACTTGATGCTCTTGCTACCTCCGCCATTGTTATTGTTCTCTTCGGTGGTGTTGCTCTTGGCTGCCTTTGATGCAATCGCTTGTTTTCGCCATTTCTTGAGAATCTGTTGAAGCTTAACGATCTCTCTGATCTTGTTGGACTTCTTGGCTTCCATGGCGGAGATAGAAGACACAAGACAAGAAATGGGTTTGGTACTATGTTTTGTTTATGTGATGGTTTAGCGTTTGTCTCTTTCTATGTGTAGTGATGAGGACGTGATGGATTTTGAGAGTTGGGGATATATAGAGGTGGTGACCCTCTAACTCTGATTTAATTAATTGCAGAATTAGAGGTTAATTGTTTTTCTGTTTAAAGTATTGGGCTAATCATATGCTTTGGGGTTATTTAATGATCTAATTGTAACCAACTTGAACTTGTTAACAAAGAAAATCAAATAGCTATACCTCACCAGCACAGAAGAAATGATCCACAAAAGCTGGTTCAAGCATCTCTCTTAAATCCCTGAGAAACGCATCTATCTAATATTGAGACTCTGATTTCATTGACTCGGTAGAATTCTCATGCAGCAATCGTTTAAATCCCCCTTGTGTGATAGAAGGTCGTCAGGTCAGTTCGTGTTGACTCGATTGTTTTTTTAATAAGAGTCTAGCGGTTGGGCTTGATTAGACGACAAATAAAGCCCACTAATAATCTCCTCACGGCTCAACTGTTATTTCTTTTCCTCCGCAATTAAGGCATTGTACGACCGTACCTATGACTAAGTCTAAGAANTTAGTTTACATGAGAATATTCCTGTGACTCTGCTATTAGCTTATTATACAAGAGAAGCTTAGGATACCGTACTTTTGCCTTTGAATAGTTTTATAACCACATTCCACTTGGTGATTAAAAGTACAATTCCGTAATTATTGTTATGATTACATTATCCTATTATTTTAAATCTTCTGATTACTTTAACATAATTCTAACTTCCATTCACATGGCTGTTCCGGGAAGAACGCAAACTGCACAAATAGAAACATGAACCATTCTCTCTCTCTCTTAATAGGCACAGCGTTTTGGATTCTTGTGAGTTTGATTTCTGCTTAGAGTTAAAAGACAAAACATAGGTTTAATCAGTGTTACTTGTTCTCCTCTAGTTTCATTAGGTTCTATATACTATTATACTGAGATAAAGATCAACTTCCGTTAGTTTCCAAACTAACAGAATCTTCGGTTGCCATGAATCATCTTGCCGATGTGATATGTTTCTACTGACTTGTATTGCAGACGACTGGATTACAAAGGATTTATAAAAATTTGTGTAAAAGTTCAAATATTATTTTTCCCTGATTCGCTTATACAGTATCTGATTTGTTTTTAGTACCACGATGCTACTGCGTTTGTAATCAGGAATAGATAGTTAGATCAATGGGCTGGTGGGTTTTTCTGAGAAATTCCACCAGAGCAGAGAAAGAAATAAGAGTTACTTAAAGTTTTCATCAGTCTGAGGTAGCCACAACAAAAGTCAGAAACAGAGCAGAGAGGTACTTATAGTAGTTTCAGTGATCTGTTTGTACATTCCATTATTCAGAAATATATCCTCTTATTCGGAAGTTTTGAAGCACACAAATCCATATTCCTAGAGAAAAAAATGGGAATAAGCAGAATGGCTCAAGTCAATACAAGAGGAGGGAAAAAAAAAAGATGCAGAAGCAAGGAATGAACAAAACTATCTGCACATTGGGATGTTGTGAGGTTGGTGTGAAGGAGTCCTCGGACAATCCGATGGATGCCGGTAACTCGTCTTATCATCTGCTGCTGCATTGAACTTGCACTCCTGTTTAGCTGCTGTTGTCTTCACCAGGTACCCTTCGTTCTTCTCCTCCATTATCTTCAATATGCTCTCGAAAACAGAAACTTCACACGGAATCCTCAAGAGACCGGCTTGTTGAAACCCAAACTCTTCTTCTGCCTCACGTAAAAGAACATAGAAAGCTTGGTGGCTAAGGTACTCTGTTGGTATTGTGTACCTCTTCTTCTCTAACCCGACCGATACAGCTAGATACCCTTTCGGCACAGCTGTTACATCTGTAAATGACAGTGTCCTCTTCAGAAACTTGATGCTCTTGCTACCTCCGCCATTGTTATTGTTCTCTTCGGTGGTGTTGCTCTTGGCTGCCTTTGATGCAATCGCTTGTTTTCGCCATTTCTTGAGAATCTGTTGAAGCTTAACGATCTCTCTGATCTTGTTGGACTTCTTGGCTTCCATGGCGGAGATAGAAGACACAAGACAAGAAATGGGTTTGGTACTATGTTTTGTTTATGTGATGGTTTAGCGTTTGTCTCTTTCTATGTGTAGTGATGAGGACGTGATGGATTTTGAGAGTTGGGGATATATAGAGGTGGTGACCCTCTAACTCTGATTTAATTAATTGCAGAATTAGAGGTTAATTGTTTTTCTGTTTAAAGTATTGGGCTAATCATATGCTTTGGGGTTATTTAATGATCTAATTGTAACCAACTTGAACTTGTTAACAAAGAAAATCAAATAGCTATACCTCACCAGCACAGAAGAAATGATCCACAAAAGCTGGTTCAAGCATCTCTCTTAAATCCCTGAGAAACGCATCTATCTAATATTGAGACTCTGATTTCATTGACTCGGTAGAATTCTCATGCAGCAATCGTTTAAATCCCCCTTGTGTGATAGAAGGTCGTCAGGTCAGTTCGTGTTGACTCGATTGTTTTTTTAATAAGAGTCTAGCGGTTGGGCTTGATTAGACGACAAATAAAGCCCACTAATAATCTCCTCACGGCTCAACTGTTATTTCTTTTCCTCCGCAATTAAGGCATTGTACGACCGTACCTATGACTAAGTCTAAGAATTGAACTCCGATCCATACAAATTGTCAACTGTACAGGGCATGGACATTTAATTATCTTAGCTAGTTAAGATTATATAAAGATGAAAATGATAAGCAAGTCTAGCCTCACCATAGTTGAATAGATCTTACCATGATTAGTTGGTGACTATTGGTGGGTAGTAAGCATTTGGTATAAGCTGACCGATAGTTAACGTTGACCGATAAAAATCTCCGATGGCGACCATCACCACCCCCGCTGCTTCCACGGAAAAACTACTCTCTGAATGGCTGCCTCAAGTGTTCATCAGTTTCCGGGGGGCTGATCTTCGCCTTGGCTTCATAGGCTTTCTGAAGAAGGCCTTGAGGGAGAATAATATAAAGTACTATATCGACGAGGAAGAGCCCAGGGGGGCACGTCTTGAGATCCTTTTCGACAGGATCAAGGAGTCGCAAATCGCACTTGTGTTCTTCTCGATTCAGTACGCAGAGTCAGAGTGGTGCTTGGACGAACTGTTGGAAATTATGAAGAACATGGAGAAAGGAAAGCTCAGAGTTATACCCGTTTTCTTCAAAGTGAAGCCAGAGGACGTGAAAGGGCAAAAGAAAGAGTTCGGTGTTGCGTTATACGGAGAAGGTCGACGTCGGAGACCAAGAATGCCTCAATGGGAAGACGCTTTAGAGTCTGTTCCAACAAGGATGGGGTTGGTATTCGCTGGACCAAGGTCAAGAAATCTCTCACTCAGAGCTCATTTTTTGTTTCACCATCTCATTAGTATTTCCTAATTCAATAGTTCTTTCTTATTCGTATTTTAGTTCGGAAGCCAATTTCCTCGCGGAGCTCATCCAGAGAGTAAAGGAAGTGGGAGCCATAATTTTATCCGAAAGGAGAGGTCTCTTCCTGTGTACCTAACAGAAAAACTTACATGTACAAAATTGTCTTACCGCTTAGGAGCTACGACCTGAGCAATTGGTTTTTTCTTTTGTTGCATGTTGGTGTTTAGTTTGCTACTGGTTTTAGAATCGAGTAAATATCATCATGCATATTCGATTGTTCTCAAGTTTATCTTCATGATTTCTCCGTTCTTGATCATTCTTTTAACATGTTGCTGCTATGAAACTTGGAATTATAAGACCTTTTGAGTTAAAATTAATCAAAAACACTCTTTGATACATTATAAGCTAAAAAAAATTGTTTATCTTTTCCTTGTATGTGCTTTACTTGTTTCCTTCTCTAGCAAAAGGAGGATAACTTTTTAATAATCTTTCCCTTTTTAATCAGTGACTGCTTCCAGTTTTTGGAATGCTGCTCTGGGAAGTATTGCACAGAGTACTAAGGTCCTTGCAAAAGGAAGATATAAGAAGCTATTCCGAGACACCTTTGAGACAGTTCCCGAAGAACAACTGCTAAATTATTTTGCGTGTCACTTATCAACATCAGTTGGCCCAGTTATGGGAGTTCTAAATATATCTAGTGCCAAACTTGCTTACTGTAGTGACAAACCTATCTCGTATGAAAATGATGGTCAAACCCAATGGAGCTATTACAAGGTAAATCTCATACATCTTGCAAATATAACCATTTTGTAATTTGTAGACACCATATCATATTACCTAACTATTAGAAATATGTTGCATGGTTATCTAGTCGATGCTTAAGACAATGTCTCGTTATGATTTATTAGTAGCATCAACTAAGAGTAAATTAATAATTTAGTGATTTATTTAGATTGAAAACAATCTTGACTTGTTAGTTGTTACCCATCATAAATCCATGGGCTTTTTGTGAGAGTAAATAATATGATAGGCTTTCATATTTGCTCTCCTCAAAACCATCCAATACAGCATAATTTGAAGTGTTTACACATTGCATGATTGCAATAAGCTTGCTACATTTATCACTAATGAACACTTTGTCTCTTCTTCTTCTTCTTCTTTGTCAACATAAACAGGTAGTTATCCTATTACATGAACTTAAAGAAGTGAATCCAGCAACAAGCACGATCACTCCTGTAGAGAAGTACATACAAGTAATCTCGGTAGACAATCAGGAGTTCTGGTTCATGGAGTTTTTAAACTACGAAGGCGCCCTCACATCTCTGCAAGATTTTTTGCAAGCCGGTGCTTTACGATCGCCGGTAGTGTGATACACACTTGATGACTGATAACCATAAAAGCTTGTTGATCTGCTACACCATTTCTTGCTTAGTCATTTCAGAAGACTCATATATTAACATTATTTTAACTTTACAAATTTAATGTTTACCCTTTGATATTATTTATTTGAGAACACCTTAATTGCAATTCATTTTTGGCCTCTGTCTAGCTTACCATCTTCTTGCAATATGTGTTTTAATCAGTATCAACAAATGTGAATTAAAAAATCCTTGTTGGATGCAGAGAATCACATGCGTTGTTGATCCTTATATTTTTTTTTACTGTTCTTCTTGTAGTAAAACTTTGCAAGACAAAGCTGATTGTTGATGTCATTCATTGTCCAAGCTGATTAGTCTTTGCAAGACTAAACTTTTGAAAGTTTTGGGTTGCAACGTGAAACTCTTTTTTTTTTTTTTAAACGTCAACCCAAACGTTCTCTTTTCCATGAACTTAGTACGCTAAATCCATTGATTCTTCGAATCTTTGAAACTCAATGCACCTGATTCAATGGTGAATTCTCAAATATGACTTCTCTTGGATAGTGTTATAATTATATTCATTTGACGTATGTTCAAAGATTACATATCACTATTTTTGTGTTGTCCAACTCAAAAATAATATAATTTGAGGTCTGTTCTTAGAACTTCTTTTTCTGATTTTTCGAATCAAGTTATTCCTCGAGTTAGTAATGTCCATGCGAAAAGTGCTCAGAGTACAGGGTGATATTTTCTCCCATGTATGCTCTCAGGTTCCGGAGTGCATGGTTGCCACATGAACCGGCCTTTTCTAACAAATTTCCAATTGACGGATGTTTTGGATGTAAAAATAAATAAACAAATAACATCACCATTGATTCTTTTTTTTTTCTTTTAAATTTTAATGCATAAATTTGAGACCTCTTATTTAAAAGCACAGATAATACATTATTTAATGGGAAAGGCCTATTTGTTTCTATTACTTTGGAATTCTTTGGTTTCTAAAATGCACTTAAATTGGAGTTGTACAAGACTAAAGTTTTAAGATCATTCCTTGCTTGGTTTCGTGTACCATCTTCGGCTCATTCACCTTTTTCTTTTTCCTTTTTCTTCCTTTACAATTTCTGAAATTTGTTATTTTATGTCCACAACAAAAGGATATAAAGTTCCATGCCTGCCCTGTTTTGTCATCGTGGCTTTATAATTTGGATGCATATCTATCTATCGACTCTTCCTTTTAAACTGTTCGTGTTTGTTCTTTTGGTAGTCATCGACTAAATCACTTGTAGCATCTGCATTTTTTTGCTCCCCTGGCTAAAGTGTTGCGTTTGTTGCCCTTTTATAGTTGATATCCCTTATTAGTAAGTTCTATCTAACTCTCGGCACTGTTGGTTTTCTATCTATGTGAAAGTAGTAGGCATATATGTTTCGGGACAGTTTTGATAAATATTTTGAGTAGTTAAATACTCATTTTAAGTAAGAACGAATGATGTATCTTGATTCTTAGCATATCTCTGTTATAGCTTTGTATTTGGTTTAGGTTTGTTTAAGGTTTTAGCCAGACTTTTTTTTTCCAAAAAGCTAGACGAACTTATTGGTTGGAGGTGACTTTAGGGATGGCAGAGAGGAGAAGTAGCAACGGAGAAGAAGTTGTTATCAATGTTTCAGAGAAAGAGGATGCATCAGCATCTCCTTCTTCCAAGATAGCTGCTACAACAGATTCAGATACAAGGACTAGGAAACCAAAGCCGTTAAGCATTTCTAACAATGAAGGTCTAGCTCCAAGGAGATCTCTTTCGAGGTCAACTTACTCCAAGCCTAATTCAAGGTTTGGGAAACAAGAGTCTTTTCAATTCGATAAGACTATACTAGAGGAAAATGGTGGAACCCCTAGGGAACATTCATTCTCAAGGACTTTCAGCAAGAATAATAGTGTGGACGCAGCAGAACTGAGTAAAGTTGATGAGGAGGAAGTCGATGAAAACGATGAAATCTACGAAAAGGTTATGCTATACCGAGTGAAGCGTAGTGGAATGAAACCTCTGGCTCTGCTTGATCTGGCAGTGTTCGTGGCCATATTATGCACTTTGGTTGTTAGTTTAACCGTTGATAAGGTGAACAAGCATTGCATTTTGGGTTTACAAGTCTGGAAATGGTGTGTATTTGTGATGGTGACGCTGAGTGGCATGTTCGTGACGAATTGGTTAATGCATTTAGCGGTGTTCATTATAGAAAGGAACTACCTCTTACGGAAAAAAGTGTTGTACTTTGTGCATGGTCTGAAGAAGAACGTTCAAGTCTTCATTTGGTTCAGCCTGATTCTGGTTGCTTGGGTTATTTTGTTTGAAGAAGACCATAAACACTCTCGTAAGACCAAGAAGTTTCTCGACCTTATTAATTGGACTATTGTTTCCCTTCTCATTGGATCAATTCTTTTCTTGTTGAAGACGTTAGCCTTGAAAGTGCTTGCTTCAAAGTTCAACGTCAGAAACTTCTTTGAGAGAATTCAAGAGTCAATCTTTCACCAGTACGTTCTCCAGAGCCTCTCGGGACCTCCACTTATAGAAGAGGCGGAGAGAGTTGGGCGCGAGCCAAGCACGGGACACCTTAGCTTCACGAGCACCGAGGATGGAACGGTGAGAGAGAAGAAAGTGCTTGATATAGGAAAAGTTCACAGGATGAAACAAGAGAAGGTCTCTGCTTTGACAATGCGAGTTTTGATTGAAGCCGTGGGATCTTCGGGTCTCTCAACGATATCTAACACTTTAGATGAGTGTAACAATAAGAGAAAGAAAACTGATAAAGAAATAACTAATGAGATGGAGGCTGTGGCTGCTTCTTATGATATTTTCAACAATGTTGCTCGGCCGAACCACAAGTGAGTACTCATCACAAAATACTCTTGCTTTATTCTAGTTTGCATCTTAATCCGATATACAAACCTGATGTTGGTTCTTTTCAGTTACATAGAGGAAGAGGACATGTTGAGGTTCATGATAAAAGAAGAGGTAGAGCTTGTACTTCCTTTGATTGAAGGTGCCGAGACCGGGAAAATCACACGCAAAGCTTTTACAGAATGGGTGGTAAGCATTTGTGTCCATGCCTTATTTTTTTGGAGAAGATAAATGTGTAAGCAGTTGTTGCCGTTTTTTTTTTGGACAGATTAAAGTTTACACTAGTCGGAAAGCTCTAGGACATTCATTGGACGACACAAAAACAGCGGTTAAGCAGGTCGACAAACTTATAATTGGAATCTTGACCGTTGCCACATTCATCATTTGGTTGATACTTCTTGATATAGCAACAACGAAGTTTTTGGTGGTCTTCTCCACACAATTCGTTGGTCTTGCTTTCATGATAGGAAGTACTTGCAAGAATATCTTTGAATCCTTTGTGTTTGTGTTTGTGATGCACCCTTATGATGTCGGTGACCGTTGCGTTGTTGAAGGTGTTATGGTAAGTAACTTTGACGTTTTCCTTTGCTCACTATTAACTACTCATTTAAAACAAAACATCCATTGCTTTTCTTTTTGTAAAGTTGCTGGTTGAAGAGATACATCTTTTAACAACCGTGTTCCTCAAGATTGACAACGAGAAAGTGTTCTATCCAAATGCGGTTTTAATATCGAAACCAATAAGTAATTTCTACAGAAGTCCAGATATGGGAGACTATGTAGAGTTATCCATCGCATTCTCAACACCAGCCGCGAAAATCGCCACTCTCAAGGAAAAAATCACAGAGTAAGTATCAGGCAAAACAAAAACCCATCTAGTAATCACCCACTCACTCACTCACTCACTGTGTATTCATTTTTTTTTCTTGGTCAGATACTTGGTACAGAACCCACATTATTGGTATCCAGAAGCCATGTTGATGGTGAGAGCGATTGAGAATGTGAACAAACTGAAAATGAATCTGCTCTTCCAGCACACGATGAACTTCCAAAAGTTTGCAGTGAAGAGTCTCAGGAGAACCGAGCTGATCATCGCGGTCAAGCAAATACTCGAGGCTCTTGAGATCGATTACTCCCTCCTTCCTCAAGATGTTCATCTCACCGGGCATAAGTGATCGTTTCCTTCTTCCTTTCTGCATTTTATTTAACTACTACCTTTGTTACCTTCATTTGCTTCGGTTTAATAATCTATCTTTCTATCTACAGCAACCTTTTACCTAGTTACTAATAAATGTTAATGCTATATACAACACATTTGTTGTCCATTTTTTTGCTTTTCAACATCTTGATTTTGTTCTTCCCAAATCCATAACTAGTACTGTGGCAAATTCAAAAAAATCGACTCAAACAAAGCAATTGAGCTTTCGTAAATGATAAATGCAAACGAGGAGGAATCAAAACATGTATATATGTGTACTTAATAATAATAACATGCAGCACAAGAATCTGCAGCTGTTTTTCTTATTCCTTGTTTAGTTGAAGTAATACCAGAACCCCCCGCCCCAAGTTCTAATAATGAAGAACCTAACCCTTCCTAGAGGATTCTTCAGAACACCAACAATATAGTGACCCAATCTAGTGTCTAGCAAACTTATCTTGAATGTGGTGGCCAAGCCAGTCATGCCTCAGATTCAGGTAAATTCAACTCATGAGCAAAATCTTTAGTCATCTTCAAGAAACCTTCCATGCGAAGTTGCTTCCATTCCTTTCCATATACATAAATACATACACCAATTCAAACAAGCCATGATCCAGAGAGAGACACACACATAAAAAGACTTAATCTGAGTGAACAAGTAAAGATATATATATATATATATATATAAGCTTCACCTCGAAATCCCAAGTACCGTAGAGGTCAGGATCATCTTTATTAGCCCATATGTAAGTTTTTGTTTGCAGTTTCTCAGAACTATCCTGTAGATTGAAAAGAAGAACTTCAACATTGACATCTACAGAAATGGAATGAAGAATGATTTGAACATGACTCACAGTTAACAAAACTTGAACGTTCTGTCTTTCATACTCAGTATCCTCAAACTCATCTAAAACATAAAGTTCATGATCTGTGATTCCAAATAACACCTACACAGTACACACGCACAAAATCAAAAATTTCCCAAATCTCTTAGATTTTGAAATCCCTAAGAGTCATGAATCAGATTCGGATACTGACCCTGCCAGAGACTGTATCGGCTTTAGCTGGTTGAATCGCCGGATAAACACGTCCTTTGATGCTGAATCTATGACTACAAAAAATCTCAAATTTTTCGATTTCAACAACTCGAATCGATCAGAGAGAGAGAGGGAATCGTACAAATCAGGAAGGATTGCGGACGATGTTTGAGGGATACGGTTGAGGAGGAGACGAACAACGTCGTCGGCCATGAGACTACCGTAGACGAAGACACTGTGCATTGCCACTGTAGTAGTACCACTCATCTTCTTCCTCCTCCTCTCTTCAATTGTGCGATCCCTTTCGATATGAAATCGTCTTAAGTTTCGTCGAATTCGCATTTCAAAAAAAACTTAAGATTGCAAAAAAAGATTCGACTCTGCTGGGGATCGAACCCAGAATCTCTGGTTTCGTAGACCAGCGCCTTATCCATTGGGCCACAGAGTCTTTCATGTCTACTATGTCATTATTAAAATGTAATTCCCGAATAGATCAATGGTTCAGACAACAAAATTAATAGATTGTTCCCAACGAACCGGCCCGGTGTGATTGGTTTTGGGACTAATCTATTCGCATAGAAATACTATCACTGGAACTGGAGTATCTCTACAAAATTATAAATAACAACCATATATATGTTCATCAATTATGAAACACTTTACACTCATAATAACTCTTCTTTTTGTATTTCTTGAAACAGTACTCCTGGTTAACTCTCCATTAATCATGAATGTCCTAAGAATTTTTAGTATGTGTTTAATACAAGGGCCTCAATATTTCTCAAAACGATGTCAATTACTCGAACCTACTACCTACACAACACAATCTCATACAAATTAAATTATTAAATACATTTTTTCTTCAGAAATACCCTAAAATAGCTCTTTAACAAGTTTTACGGACAATTATAGCATATAAATTTCCAAAAATAATATTATTTAACACATAAAATATTTAAAATTAATTTTTAGAATTTTTTGTTTTTTAGGTTTGAGTTTTCAATTTCACATTTAGGATATAGTTTTGAGGGATAGAGTTTGGTATTTTGAATTTAAGATTTAATTTTAAATGATTAATTAATGCTATTTTTGGAATTTTAGAGATGTTGTGCTAAGTTTGGAACAAAAAACTTATTTTGGTGCTATTTTTGAGAATTTCCTTTTTTTTTTTTTTTGAAAGGTTTTCATTTTCTTGTTTTCTTGACTCTTTATTTAATATTTTCAAAAAGATGTTTGTGCGTATACAAAATAATATTTCTTATGGTAAATGACCTTGGCCAAGAAACTCCCAACGTCTCTCTTCAACCTCTAACCGTCTTTTTTCTTGTCTTAGTAAGGAAATGTATTGATCATAGTTAACACAATGAGAACTTTACTAGTTGATCAAATATTTAACCATTCTAATTTTAGTAAGTAGAGAGTCGAAGTCAATATTAACAATGGTCGAAATTTTCAGTTTATAGGAAAAGAGAAGTCTAAGAGGTCAAAGGAAAGAAAGGCGTAGAAGAAGGAGAAACGTTCTTAGAGAGAGAGAGAGAAACAAAACATAATGTATTTTTATAGAAACTACTCTTCTTTCTCTTCATCCTCTTATTTCGCTTCCTAAAAAAATTACAAAATGAAAAATAGAGAAACTATCCTTAAACCTCGAACACACATTTCTCTCTCTTTCGATTTCCTCCTCTCAAGTTTCTTTATTGGGCAGAATCTTGAATCCTAAAGGAGAGAGAGATCACAAAGATGTGGTTGGCAAAGAACAATAACGTGGGAGTCAAGGAAGGAGGATCGAATGGGGTTGTAGCTGTTGCAATAGACAAAGACAAAAGTAGCCAACACGCTCTTAAATGGGCGGTTGATCATTTGTTGCAACGAGGCCAATCTGTAATTCTCGTCCATGTCAAGCTCCGACCTTCTCCATTGACAAATAGCCCTTCTCTTCATGCTTCCTCTGCAAGTAAATAAACTATATCTTCTTCTGCTTCATCGTTTTCTATCTTTTCTATGTTCAAAAAACATTTCTCGGTTGTTGATAGTTTGTTATTTTTTTTTTTGTATTTTTTTTTTCAGAGCTGAGCCAAGAATCTTCATTAGTGTGCAGAGATCCAGAAGGCCTTTCTAAAGAGTTGTTCCTTCCTTTTCGTTGCTTCTGCACGCGCAAAGATGTGAGTTTATTGGTTTAGATTCATCGTTTGTTTTTTTTTCTGCTTCCATCCTTATGGTGTTGTGCAATGAAAATTGTCCAGATTCAATGCCAAGATGTGTTGCTTGAGGAGACAGATGTAGCCAAAGCATTGGTAGAATATGCAAACCAAGCCGCCATTGAGGTTTTAGTAGTTGGTTCATCAAACAAAGGTGGCTTTCTTAGGTAGAAAATAATAACAACCTCTTCCTTAAGCTTTTTTCATCCCTAGCTGAGATCTTGATTTCTCCTATTGATGGTGGATAACTTAAATTTCGCAGATTCAATAAGCCTACAGATATTCCAGGCACCATAACAAAAAGTGCACCTGACTTCTGCACGGTTTATGTAATATCCAAAGGAAAGATTCAAACAATGAGATCAGCTTCTCGTTCTGCACCCATAAGTGCTCCTTTACGCAATCCAGTTCAACCACCTAGCTTAAAGCCACCTCAACCTATGCCTTCTACTTCCGCTAACAATATGCGAGGTTGTCGAAACACACAAAAAAAATTCTCCTTCTTCTTCTTCCACTTCTTTCATTTGTCGATTTCACCTTAAACTTGTTTTTTTTTGTTTTCATCTTTCTCTTATGAAGCTGAGAGACGGTCTTTCGAGTCTCAACAACGCAGGTCTATTGAAGATCAACAACAACGTCGGTCCATAGAGGATCATCAACGTAGGTCCATGGAGGATCATCATCAACGTAGGTCCATGGAGGATCAATCAGAATCCTTCAGGTCTCCTTTTACAAGAAGAGGCAATGGGAGATCATACGGAGATCTATCAGTTCCGGAATCAGACATATCATTTGTTAGTTCAGGAAGACCAAGCATTGACCGTATCTTCCCTTCTCTGTATGACAATAATGATCCAAACCGAACTCCTCCTAGGTTGTCTAATTTTTCAGACATGGACTATGGTTCTAACTTTGATCAGTCCTCCAACTATGGAAGGAGATCAATGGATATGAACTCACCTACTGATATGTCATCAGGCTCGTTCGAGAGCGAAAGATTTTCATCCGCCTCTCAAACTATAGTAAGACAACTATATAATAATCTTCCCCATGTCCGGTCTAAAACTAGAGGTACTGACAATTCCATAATGCAGGATGACGTAGAAGCTGAGATGAGGAGGCTTAAACTGGAGTTAAAGCAGACAATGGAAATGTACAGTACTGCTTGCAAAGAAGCACTCACAGCAAAACAAAAGGTATATATAGTTTATGCCAAGATAAGTTTTATGGTTATCTGAAAATGTTTTGGGGGAATGCAGGCCACTGAGCTTCAGCGTTGGAAGTTAGAAGAAGAGAGGAAACTAGAAGAGGCAAGACATGCAGAGGAAGCAGCGTTGGCCATTGCAGAGAAAGAGAAAGCAAAGTCGAAAGCAGCTATGGAGGCAGCTGAAGCAGCTCAAAGGATTGCTGAATTAGAGTCTAAGAAGAGAGTTAATGCGGAAATGAAAGCTCTCAAGGAGTCTGAAGAGAAAACAAAGGCCCTTACCGCTTTAGCAAACTCGGATGTCAGGTATAGGAAGTATTCCATTGAAGAGATTGAGAGCGCAACAGAGTTTTTTGCTGAGAAATACAAGATTGGAGAAGGTGGTTATGGACCTGTCTACAAATGTTATCTTGATCACACACCAGTTGCTGTTAAAGTTCTTCGTCCGGATGCAGCTCAAGGAAGATCACAATTTCAACAAGAGGTGAGGAGTACTTCTTGTAATAAAACATATACATCACTTTCTCCTTATTCCTTCTTTTTTCTTTCTCATTCGATCAAATTTGAAACACAGGTTGAGGTGTTGAGCTGCATTAGGCATCCTAACATGGTTCTACTTCTCGGAGCTTGCCCTGAATGCGGATGTTTAGTATATGAGTTCATGGCAAACGGGAGCTTAGAAGACCGTCTTTTCAGATTAGGAAACAGCCCTCCTCTTTCATGGCAGATGAGGTATAGAATTGCTGCAGAGATCGGAACTGGACTGTTGTTCTTGCACCAGGCTAAACCAGAGCCTTTAGTTCACCGTGATCTCAAACCAGGAAACATCTTACTAGACCGTAACTTTGTCTGTAAGATATCTGATGTTGGTTTAGCTAGGTTAGTCCCTCCATCAGTTGCAGACACGGTAACGCAATACCGCATGACTTCAACTGCTGGCACATTCTGTTACATCGACCCGGAGTACCAACAAACAGGAATGTTGGGTGTAAAATCTGATATTTACTCGCTCGGCATTATGTTTTTACAGTTGATAACAGCAAAACCACCTATGGGTCTAACTCATTATGTTGAGAGAGCACTAGAGAAAGGAACGTTGGCTGATTTACTCGATCCAGCTGTCCCTGATTGGCCAATGGAAGACACTGCAAAGTTTGCTAAGTTAGCTCTTAAATGTTCTGAGCTAAGGAGAAAAGACAGACCTGATCTTGCTAAAGTTATATTGCCTGAGCTAAACAGATTAAGAACACTTGCTGATGAATCAACACATTCTGTACTAGTCAGCAATAGCTCCGGACCATCTCCAACCGGTAGCCAAAGTTCTTTGAAATTGGTGAGAATCAATAATAACTAAAACCATAACCTGAATCTATTACTATACTTAGCTTATGATTTCTACTTCACAACACATTTGCAGGAACATGTGAGTGGTGCTTCTATCTCTGTGCCTCAGTAAGTTTTCAAATTGATCTACACACAAGGAGAGGCAATTATAGGATTCATATATGAATTATGTAGACAACAACCTTGAATCCTCAACTTGCATGCTTGTAGTATAAGAAGATGCAAAATAGTGTCTTTTTCTTGTGAATAGAGTGTTAAGATTGTACAAAGCTCTTGCTTGTAATGTAATTTAATAATTAGTTCAGTATGGAGGAACTGAAAATTTTAACCTTCCCTGTATTTAGTCTTTTATTATACGTTACTAAGGTTAAGAACTCATGTTAAAAGATAATGGAGGTATATATCAGGTATGGCAACAAACTTGACAAATACCATAATAAACTTACGCATAACCATCACTTCACTAAAGCAAAGTGTAGTGATTTTAGAATTGTGTAATGT